>NW_021822178.1:761825-796825 GCF_901001165.1 Salmo trutta | reverse complement strand
ATGGATGATAAACTACCATTTGGGACTCATCCTATAACAAGCTGTCAGTCTCTCTCTAATAAAACACCAGGATGGATGATAAACTACCATTTGGGACTCATCCTTTAACAAGCTGTCAGTCTCTCTCTAATAAAACACCAGGATGGATGATAAACTACCATTTGGGACTCATCCTATAACAAGCTGTCAGTCTCTCTCTAATAAAACACCAGGATGAATGATAAACTAACATGTGCCAAGTACTCAATACAGTCTGTCATCACCACTTTGAGACGTGAATTTCACACTTTTATTGTCATTGATTACCGTGTAACCACTGAGATGGTTTAACCAATGATAATGGTACTGTGAATATTGTCCGCTGCCTTCCGAGCCGATCCTAAATAAAACCTTAAATCCATGTAAATAACATTATTACTGGTGTTGATATCTGCAGCTTCAACGTTGATCGGAGCAATGCATTCTGGACAACTCATTGTCACGTCCTGACCAGTATAAGGGGTTATTTGTCATTTGTAGTTTGGTCAGGACGTGACAGGGGGTGTGTTTGTTTAGAGTGTTTCGGGGTTTGTTGGGTTATGTTCTTGTTAGTCTATTTCTATGTTAGTTCTAGTATGTCTATTTCTATGTTAGTTCTAGTATGTCTATTTCTATGTTAGTTCTAGTATGTCTATTTCTATGTGGTGTTTTGTTGAGTTGACCTTCAATTGGAAGCAGCTGCTCCTAGTTGCTTCTAATTGAAGGTCCTATTTAAGAGGGGAGTTTTTTCTATGGGATTTTGGTGGCTAGTTGTTCCTTGTATAGCTGTAAGCCTTACAGGACTGTTTATCGTCGTTGGTTTTTTGTTGTATTCTTTTGTTTTTCCTCCTTTCTGACTAATAAAAAGAAGACATTCCCGCTGCGTTTTGGTCTGATCCTTACGACAACCGTGACACTCATATTGCTCCGTGTCTTATTGATGGTTACTGTCGTCCATCCAGCAGATAAAACACAGATTACTTATGGATGGTTACTGTCGTCCATCCAGCAGATTAAACACAGATTACTTATTGATGGTTACTGTCGTCCATCCAGAAGGTAAACACAGATTACTTATGGATGGTTACTGTCGTCCATCCAGCAGATAAAACACATCTTGACTTTTAAAAACTGATCGTCCTAAAATCCTTGACATTCTTGTTCCCGTTCAGTGAGAAAGACAGACAGGCATGTAACCCCTGCCTACCAGAAAATAATCACTTTCACTAAATGTCACGTTTAAATTAAAAACAGTTCCCATATTTAACCAGTCTCTGTGTTTATGACAGGGATGTTTTATCTTGTCTCTGACTCCAGGGCATCTCCTCTCTTCATGTCGTTTAGAAGGACGGTTACTGCCTGCTCAAATGACCCCACACACACACACACACACACACACACACACACACACACACACACACACACACACACACACACACACACACACACACACACACACACACACACACACACACACACACACACACACACACACACACACACACACATACACACTTCATCCAACAGTTTTAATCAGAAGACACAGAACAGTGTCTGTCTGTCTGTCTGTCTGTCTGTCTGTCTGTTTCTGTGTGTGGTGTGTGTGTGTGTGTGTGTGTGTGTGTGTGTGTGTGTGTGTGTGTGTGTGTGTGTGTGTGTGTTGTGTGTGTGTGTGTGTGTCCTCTCACTATCAGTAGGATAAATTGTGTCCCAAACTGCACTCTGTAGTGCACTATGGGTTCTGGTCTAAAGTAGTGCACTAAATAGGGAAAAGGGTGCCATTTGGGACGTAGCCTAGGAGGACCCCTGTAGTGTCTCCTGTCTGATGATCTGCCTCACAGAATCCCTGTGATCAACCAGACGAAGGGAATATTCAATTTCTCCTTTTATCTCTTAGTACTCGTTATCCACACTTCCTCCCTCTGTCCCTCCCTCGTTATCCACACTTCCTCACTCTGTCCCTCCCTCGTTATCCACACTTCCTCACTCTGTCCCTCCCTCGTTATCCACACTTCCTCACTCTGTCCCTCCCTCGTTATCCACACTTCCTCACTCTGTCCCTCCCTCGTTATCCACACTTCCTCACTCTCCCCCTCCCTCGTTATCCACACTTCCTCACTCTGCCCCTCCCTCGTTATCCACACTTCCTCCCTCTGTCCCTCCCTCGTTATCCACACTTCCTCACTCTGTCCCTCCCTAGTTATCCACACTTCCTCACTCTGTCCCTCCCTAGTTATCCACACTTCCTCACTCTGTCCCTCCCTAGTTATCCACACTTCCTCACTCTGCCCCTCCCTCGTTATCCACACTTCCTCACTCTGTCCCTCCCTAGTTATCCACACTTCCTCACTCTGTTCCTCCCTCGTTATCCACACTTCCTCACTCTGTCCCTCCCTCGTTATCCACACTTTCTCACTCTGTCCCTCCCTCGTTATCCACACTTCCTCACTCTGAGCCTCTCTCGTTATCCACACTTCCTCACTCTGTTCCTCCCTCGTTATCCACACTTCCTCACTCTGTCCCTCCTTAGTTATCCACACTTCCTCACTCTGTCCCTCCCTCGTTATCCACACTTCCTCACTCTGTTCCTCCCTCGTTATCCACACTTCCTCACTCTGCCCCTCCCTAGTTATCCACACTTCCTCACTCTGCCCCTCCTTAGTTATCCACACTTCCTCACTCTGTCCCTCCCTCGTTATCCACACTTCCTCACTCTGCCCCTCCCTCGTTTATCCACACTTCCTCACTCTGTCCCTCGTTATCCACACTTCCTCACTCTGTGCCTCCCTCATTCACCTCACCACTATGTTTACTATCATGTTCATCAGCTCTCTGGTTCTTCACAGAGCCCGAGGAGAGTAGTGTAGTTACTGTGATGGTCTGGGAAGAATAGTTCTGAGTTGGTTCAAGCAGGCGATATGATTGGTTTAATCCCACATGGAACCTTATTGTTGTATGCAGTGCCATAAGGCTCCGGTCTGAAGAAATGCACTACGTTTGGATACAACCATTGGACTCATTTCTCTGCTGTTTGTATGACTTCACCTTCTTCACCACTACAATATCACTGTTACCTTCACAGGTTGGTACAGAGAGAGACAGGAGGTATGTCCTGAATGGATTAACAAGCATTTACCTTCACAGGTTGGTACAGAGTGAGACAGGAGGTATGTCCTGAATGGATTAACAATCATTTACCTTCACAGTTTGGTACAGAGAGAGACAGGAGGTATGTCCTGAATGGATTAACAAGCATTTACCTTCACAGGTTGGTACAGAGAGAGACAGGAGGTATGTCCAGAATATCCAGAATGTATACTTTGTAATGTACTCTGGGCCTTGGTCAAAGTTAGTGCACTACATAGGGCACTACATAGAGCACTACATAGGGCATTGCATAGGGAGCATGTTCATAATCTTTCTGTTTACTATCACCACTATGCTTAGTTAGTGGACTACATAGGACACTACATAGGGCACTACATAGGGAGTTCAGAAGCATTTGAGTTTTCACCTTAAGGTTGTACATCTCAGCTCTTTAAAGAAATCAGGAAATGGTTCTCTCACCCTCTGAAAGCATCTCCTCTTATCCCAGCTTCCCTTACCCAGGCCCTCCTCCATTTCCTCTCCTCCCCTCCTTCCCCATCCTCTCTCAGCTTCCCAGCTTCCCTTACCCAGGCACTCCTCCATTTCCTCCCCTCCTTCCCCATCCTCTCTCACCTCCCCAGCTTCCCTTACCCAGGCCCTCCTCTCTTTCCTCTCCTCTCCTCCTTCCCCATCCTCTCTCACCCTTCCCAGCTTCCCTTACCCAGGCACTCCTCTATTTCCTCTCCTCCCCTCCTTCCCCATCCTCTCTCAGCTTCCCTTACCCAGGCACTCCTCTATTTCCTCTCCTCCCCTCCTTCCCCATCCTCTCTCACCTTCCCAGCTTCCCTTACCCAGGCCCTCCTCCCTCTCCTCCCCTCCTTCCCCATCCTCTCTCACCTTCCCAGCTTCCCTTACCCAGGCCCTCCTCCTCCCTCCCCTCCTTCCCCATCCTCTCTCACCTTCCCAGCTTCCCTTACCCAGGCCCTCCTCCATTTCCTCTCCTCCTTCCCCATCCTCTCTCACCTTCCCAGCTTCCCTTACCCAGGCCCTCCTCCCTCTCCTCCCCTCCTTCCCCATCCTCTCTCACCTTCCCAGCTTCCCTTACCCAGGCCCTCCTCCCTCTCCTCCCCTCCTTCCCCACCCTCTCTCACCTTCCCAGCTTCCCTTACCCAGGCCCTCCTCTCTTTCCTCTCCTCTCCTCCTTCCCCATCCTCTCTCACCTTCCCAGCTTCCCTTACCCAGGCCCTCCTCCATTTCCTCTCCTTCCCCATCCTCTCTCACCTTCCCAGCTTCCCTTACCCAGCCCCTCCTCCATTTCCTCTCCTCCCCTCCTTCCCCATCCTCTCTCACCTTCTGGCAGTGAGTCCTGTGCGGTGCCTTGGCCATCGTAGACTCTGTAACAGCAATGTGTCCCTGACTGTATGAAATGAAATGGGACTGGCCATGTAATTGGCCCTGTGGGGACTGTTCCCCTCCAATAACACGGTTCCTGATTGGCTTTCAGATTAAATATCTCTGGCAGATAAGGTGTGCGTCCCAAATGGAACCCTACTCCCTATATAGTACACTACATTTGACCAGGGCCCATAGGTTGCCATTTGGGATGCAGCCAAGGTAGAATAAACAAGGGAAGGATTCTATTCCTGGCTCTCTCTCGCGTCTCGTCTTGGTTGGCTCGTGTCTGAGACGACGCCTCGACCCTCGGAACCCTAGGGAGAGGACAGATGGGACTCTGAGGTCTCTCTCTCTCTCTCTCTCTCTCTCTCTCTCTCTCTCTCTCTCTCTCTCCTCTCTCTCTCTCTCTCTCCTCTCTCTCTCTCTCTCTATCTCTCGTCTTGTCTTGGTTGGCTCGTGTCTGACACAACGCCTGAACCTAGGAACCGTAGGGAGAGGACAGGACAGATGGGACTCTGGTCTCTCTCTCTCTTTTTCTCTCTTTCTCTGTCTCTCTCTTTCTCTGTCTCTCTCTATCTGTCTCTCTCTCTCTCTCTCTGTCTCTCTCTCTTTTTGTCTCTCTCTCTCTCTCTCTGTCTCTCTCTCTCTGTCTCTCTCAATCTCTCTCTCCCTCTCTCTCAATTCAGTTTCAATTTAAGGGGCTTTATTGGCATGGGAAACATATGTAAACATCGCCAAAGCAAGTGAAGTAGATAAAAAATCAAAAGTGAAATAAACAATAAAAATGAACAGTAAACATTACACCCACAACAGTTCCAAAGGAATAAAGACATTTCAAATGTCATATTATGTCTCTATACAGTATTGTACCAATGTGTAAATAGTTAAAGTACAAAAGGGAAAAATAAATCAACATAAACATGGGTTGTTGTTAGAATAATTTGTATGTGTTAGAATAATGCCTTAAGTGTTCCACTCTGAAATTGTAGGATAGTGGGGGAAAGGTTTGATAATTATGAGAAGATAAAACCAGGATGGGGGGGTTAGATATGTTAGTATTGTAATACTATGATGTTATATTCTTTAGTAGGGATGTAAACAGAGTGAAGTTGTAGATAATATAAAAACATTAGAGGGTTTCAAACCAAGAGGGTCCCAACTGGGGGGAGGGGAGGTGAAAGCCTTGAAGAATGGGACAACTTTTATGGTTCTTTGTGGTTAGTGAAAAAGTACTGGTTGTTTGAGCAGGGAGTGGGTCTAAAGATAGGAATGTGTGTGTGTATTATAAAAGGACTGAGTCCTCATTATTGACTTTAGAGGCCTCATGAATAAAGATGTTTGAACCTTTTTTTTATAAAATCTGAGACTTTGCCCAATTATTAAGCAATCAAGGGTCTTACAAACCTCGTTGAATTGGTTAAAGATTAAATGCATTATTGGGTTAAAAGATTCCCTTGACAGTTGTATTTACGATGGTGTCTGTTCTTCACTGGTTGCCCTTTTCTTGTGGAAACAGGTCATAAATCTTGCTGCTGTGATGGAACACTGTGGTATTTCACCCAATAGATAAGGGAGTTTATCAAAATTGGGTTTGTTTTCAAATTCTTTGTGGGTCTGTGTAATCTGAGGGAAATCTGTGAGGGAAAAAAGTATTTGATCCCCTGCTGATTTTGTACATTTGCCCACTGACAAAGAAATGATTAGTCTATAATTTTAATGGTAGGTTTATTTGAACAGTGAGAGACAGAATAACAAAAACAAAATCCAGAAAAACACATGTCAAAAATGTTATAAATTGATTAGCATTTTAATGAGGGAAATAAGTATTTGACCCCTCTGCAAAACATGACTTAGTACTTGGTGGCAAAACCCTTGTTGGCAATCACAGAGGTCAGACGTTTCTTCTAGTTGGCCACCAGGTTTGCACACATCTCAGGAGGGATTTTGTCCCACTCCTCTTTGCAGATCTTCTCCAAGTCATTAAGGTTTCGAGGCTGACGTTTGGCAACTCGAACCTTCAGCTCCCTCCACAGATTTTCTATGGGATTAAGGTCTGGAGACTGACTAGGCCACTCCAGGACCTTAATGTGCTTCTTCTTGAGCCACTCCTTTGTTGCCTTGGCCGTGTGTTTTGGGTCATTGTCATGCTGGAATACCCATCCACAACCCATTTTCAATGCCCTGGCTGAGGGAAGGAGATTCTCACCCAAGATTTGACGGAACATGGCCCCGTCCATCGTCCCTTTGATGCGGTGAAGTTGTCCTGTCCCCTTAGCAGAAAAACACCCCCAAAGCATAATGTTTCCACCTCCATGTTTGACGGTGGGGATGGTGTTCTTGGGGTCATTGGCAGCATTCCTCCTCCTCCAAATACGGCGAGTTGAGTTGATGCCAAAGAGCTCCATTTTGGTCTCATCTGACCACAACACTTTCACCCAGTTGTCCTCTGAATCATTCAGATGTTCATTGGCAAACTTCAGACGGGCATGTATATGTGCTTTCTTGAGCAGGGGGACCTTGCGGGCGCTGCAGGTTTTCAGTCCTTCACGGCGTAGTGTGTTACCAATTGTTTTCTTGGTGACTATGGTCCCAGCTGCCTTGAGATCATTGACAAGATCCTCCCGTGTAGTTCTGGACTGATTCCTCACCGTTCTCATGATCATTGCAACTCCACGAGGTGAGATCTTGAATGAAGCCCCAGGCCGAGGGAGATTGACAGTTCTTTTGTGTTTCTTCCATTTGCGAATAATCTCACCAACTGTTGTCACCTTCTCACCAAGCTGTTTGGCGATGGTTTTGTAGCCCATTCCAGCCTTGTGTCAGTCTACAATCTTGTCCCTGACATCCTTGGAGTGCTCTTTGGTCTTGGCCATGGTGGAGAGTTTGGAATCTGATTGATTGATTGCTTCTGTGGACAGGTGTCTTTTATACAGGTAACAAGCTGAGATCAGGAGCAGTAACAAGCTGAGATCAGGAGCACTCCCTTTAAGAGTGTGCTCCTAATCTCAGCTCGTTACCTGTATAAAAGACACCTGGGAGCCAGAAATCTTTCTGATTGAGAGGGGGTCAAATACTTATTTCCCTCATTAAGATGCAAATCAATTTTTTTTTTAAATGACGTGTTTTTCTGGATTTTTGTTGTTGTTATTCTGTCTCTCACTGTTCAAATAAACCTACCATTAAAATTATAGACTCATCATTTCTTTGTCAGTGGGCAAACGTACAAAATCAGCAAGGGATCAAATACTTTTTTCCCTCACTGTATGGTCATACATTTGGCAGGAGGTTAGGAAGTGCAGCTCAGTTTCCACCTCATTTTGTGGGCAGTGTGCACATAGCCTGTCTTGTCTTGAGAGCCAGGTCTGCCTACAGCAGCCTTTCTCAATAGCAAGGCTATGCTCACTGAGTCTGTACATAGTCAAAGCTTTCCTTAATTGTGGGTCTGTCACAGTGTTCAGGTATTCTGTCACTGTGTACTCTCTGTTTAGGGCCAAATAGCATTCCAGTTTGCTCAGTTTTTTGTTAATTCTTTCCAATGTGTCAAATGAGATCTTTTTGTTTTCTCATGATTTGGTTGGGTCTAATTGTGTTGCTGTCCTGGGGCTCTGTGGGGTCTGTTTGTGTTAAAAAAAATGTATTTCACCTTTATTTAACCAGGTAAGCTAGTTGAGAACAAGTTCTCATTTACAACTGCGACCTGGCCAAGAATAAAGCAAAGCAGTTCCACACATACAACAACACAGAGTTACACATGGAATAAACAAACATACAGTCAATAATAAAGTAGAAAAAAGTATATACACAGTGTGTGCAAATGAGGTAAGATAAGAGAGGTAAGGCAATAAATAGGCCATGGTGGCGAAAGTAATTACAATATACCAATTAAACACTGGAGTGATTGATGTGCAGAAGATGAATGTGCAAGTAGAGATACTGGGGTGCAAAGGAGCAACATAAATAAATACAGTATGGGGATGAGGTAGATAGATGGGCTATTTACAGATGGGCTATGTACAGGTGCAGCGATCTGTGAGCTGCTCTGACAGCTGGTGCTTAAAGCTAGTGAGGGAGATATGAGTCTCCAGCTTCAGAGATTTTTGCAGTTCGTTCCAGTCATTGGCAGCAGAGAACTGGAAGGAAAGGCGGCCAAAAGAGGAATTGGCTTTGGGGGTGACTAGTGAGATATACCTGCTGGAGCACGTGCTACGGGTAGGTGCTGCTATGGTGACCAGTACGCTGAGATAAGGCGGGGCTTTACCTAGCAGAGACTTGTAGATGACCTGGAGCTAGTGGGTTTGGCGACGAGTATGAAGCGAGGGCCAGCCAACGAGAGCGTACAGGTTGCAATGGTGGGTAGTATATGGTGCTTTGGTGACAAAACGGATGGCACTGTGATAGACTGCATCCAATTTGTTGAGTAGAGTGTTGGAGGCTGTTTTGTAAATGGCATCGCCGAAGTTGAGGATCGGTAGGATGGTCAGTTTTATGAGGGTATGTTTGGCAGCATGAGTGAAGGATGCTTTGTTGTGAAATAGGAAGCCAATTCTAGATTTAATTATTTTGGATTGGAGATGATAAATATGAGTCTGGAAGGAGAGTTTATAGTCTAACCAGACACCTAGGTATTTGTAGTTGTCCACATATTCTAAGTCAGAACCGTCCAGAGTAGTGATGCTGGATGGGCGAGCAGGTGTGGGCAGCGATCGATTGAAGAGCATGCATTTATTTTGACTTGCATTTAAGAGCAGTTGGAGGCAATGGAAGGAGAGTTGTATGGCATTGAAGCTCGTCTGGAGGGTTGTTAACACAGTGTCCAAAGAAGGGCCAGAAGTATACAGAATGGTGTCGTCTGCGTAGAGGTGGATCAGAGACTCACCAGCAGCAAGAGCAACATCATTGATGTATACAGAGAAGAGAGTTGGCCCGAGAATTGAACCCTGTGGCACCCCCATAGAGACTGCCAGAGGTCCGGAACACAGGCCCTCCGATTTGACACACTGAACTCTATCAGAAAAGTAGTTGGTGAACCAGGCT
Organism: Salmo trutta; assembly: GCF_901001165.1. Lineage (NCBI taxonomy): Eukaryota > Metazoa > Chordata > Actinopteri > Salmoniformes > Salmonidae > Salmo > Salmo trutta. The sequence continues at coordinate 787,291 of NW_021822178.1, read as the reverse complement.
AGGCAGTCATTTGAGAAACAAAGGCTGTCGAGTCTGCCAATAAGAGTGTGGTGATTGACAGAGTCGAAAGCCTTGGCCAGGTCGATGAATACAGCTGCACTGTAATGTCTCTTATCGATGGCGGTTATGATATTGTTTAGGACCTTGAACGTGGCTGAGGTGCACCCATGACCAGCTCTGAAACCAGATTGCATAGCGGAGAAGGTACGGTGGGATTCGAAATGGTCGGTAATCTGTTTGTTAACAGATTACCGACCTATATCTATCCTACCCTAAGGCAGGGTAGGATAGATATAGGTCTGTAGCAGTTTGGCTCTAGAGTGTCTCCCCCTTTGAAGAGGGGGACGATCGTGGCAGCTTTCCAATCTTTGGGAATCTCAGACGATACGAAAGAGAGGTTGAATAGGCTAGTAATAGGGGTTGCAACAATTTCTGCAGATAATTTTAGAAAGAGAGGGTCCAGATTGTCTAGCCTGGCTGATTTGTAGGGGTCCAGATTTTGCAGCTCTTTCAGAACATCAGCTATCTGGATTTGGGTGAAGGAGAAATGGTGGGGGCTTTGGCGGGTTGCTGTGGAGGGTGCCGGGCAGTTGACCGGGGTAGGAGTAGCCAGGTGGAAAGCATGGCCAGCCGTAGAAAAATGCTTACTGAAATTCTCAATTGAAGTGGATTTATCGGTGGTGACAGTGTTTCCTAGCCTCAGTGCAGTGGGCAGCTGGAAGGAGGTGCTCTGATTCTCCATGGACTTTACAGTGTCCCAGAACTTTTTTGAGTTTGTGCTACAGGATGCAAATTTCTGTTTGAAAAAGCTAGCCTTAGCTTTCCTACCTGCCTGTGTATATTGGTTCTTAACTTCCCTTGTGAACAGAGCCCCAGGACCAGCTTGCTTAGGGGACTCTTCTCCAAGTTCATATCTCTGTAGGTGATGACTTTGTTATGGAAGGTTCGGGAATCACTTCCTTTTAGGTGGTTGTAGAATTTAACGGCTCTTTTCTGGATTTTGATAATTAGCGGGTATTGGCCTAATTCTGCTCTGCATGAATTATTTGGTGTTTTACATTGTACACGGAGGATAATTTTCTCTCTCTCTCACTCACACTTGTTGTTCTAGTCACTACTTAATGCTGAGAGAGAAAGATTACTTGTTGTTCAAGTCACTACTTCCTGCTGAGAGAGAAAGATCACTTGTTCTAGTCACTACTTCCTGCTGAGACAGAAAGATCACTTGTTGTTCCAGTCATTACTTCCTGCTGAGATCAAAAGATGACTTGTTCTAGTCACTATGTAGTACGTTATCAAATCAAAGACGCTTTGCAGAATGTTTTTACTGGTCTGATGTTGTCCATGTTGATGTTTTCCTTTAAAGCATCAGCTGGAGAGAAGTAGCTAATGTACAGCTGCAGTATTAGGAGAGAGATAAACAGGCTGACAATCTGGCTAGTCATTATTGATCTTAATACCAGTCTGTTACCTGAGGAGGGTCTTAACACCAGTCTGTTACCTGAGGAGGGTCATAATACCAGTCTGTTACCTGAGGAGGGTCTTAATACCAGTCTGTTACCTGAGGAGGGTCTTAATACCAGTCTGTTACCTGAGGAGGGTCTTAATACCAGTCTGTTACCTGAGGAGGGTCTTAATACCAGTCTGATACCTGAGGAGGGTCTTAATACCAGTCTGTTACCTGAGGAGGGTCTACCTGAGGGGTAATACCAGTCTGTTACCTGAGGAGGGTCTTAACACCAGTCTGTTACCTGAGGAGGGTCTTAATACCAGTCTGTTACCTGAGGAGGGTCTTAATACCAGTCTGTTACCTGAGGAGGGTCTTAATACCAGTCTGTTACCTGAGGAGGGTCTTAATACCAGTCTGTTACCTGAGGAGGGTCTTAATACCAGTCTGTTACCTGAGGAGGGTCTTAATACCAGTCTGTTACCTGAGGAGGGTCTTAATACCAGTCTGTTACCTGAGGAGGGTCTTAATACCAGTCTGTTACCTGAGGAGGATCTTAATACCAGTCTGTTACCTGAGGAGGGTCTTAATACCAGTCTGTTACCTGAGGAGGGTCTTAATACCAGTCTGTTACCTGAGGAGGGTCTTAACACCAGTCTGTTACCTGAGGAGGGTCTTAATACCAGTCTGTTACCTGAGGAGGGTCTTAACACCAGTCTGTTACCTGAGGAGGGTCTTAACTACCAGTCTGTTACCTGAGGAGGGTCTTAATACCAGTCTGTTACCTGAGGAGGGTCTTAATACCAGTCTGTTACCTGAGGAGGATCTTAATACCAGTCTGTTACCTGAGGAGGATCTTAATACCAGTCTGTTACCTGAGGAGGGTCTTAATACCAGTCTGTTACCTGAGGAGGGTCTTAATACCAGTCTGTTACCTGAGGAGGGTCTTAACTACCAGTCTGTTACCTGAGGAGGATCTTAATACCAGTCTGTTACCTGAGGAGGGTCTTAATACCAGTCTGTTACCTGAGGAGGGTCTTAATACCAGTCTGTTACCTGAGGAGGGTCTTAATACCAGTCTGTTACCTGAGGAGGGTCTTAATACCAGTCTGTTACCTGAGGAGGGTCTTAATACCAGTCTGTTACCTGAGGAGGGTCTTAATACCAGTCTGTTACCTGAGGAGGGTCTTAACACCAGTCTGTTACCTGAGGAGGATCTTAATACCAGTCTGTTACCTGAGGAGGGTCTTAATACCAGTCTGTTACCTGAGGAGGGTCTTAATACCAGTCTGTTACCTGAGGAGGGTCTTAATACCAGTCTGTTACCTGAGGAGGGTCTTAATACCAGTCTGTTACCTGAGGAGGGTCTTAATACCAGTCTGTTACCTGAGGAGTAGCTAGATCAAACCGTTGAAATAAAGAGGATTGGAGGGAATGAAAAAATGTTTGGCCTGTGGATAGTTATTAGGGTGAACAAGGAGAAGACAGAGAGAGGAGGAGAGGACAGAGAGAGGAGAGGAGAGGACAGAGAGAAGAAGAGGAGAGGACAGAGAGAGAAGAGGACAGAGAGAAGAAGAGGAGAGGACAGAGAGAGGAGAGGAGAGGACAGAGAGAGGAGAGGAGAGGACAGAGAGAGGAGAGGAGAGGACAGAGAGAGGAGAGGACAGAGAGAAGAAGAGGAGAGGACAGAGAGAGGAGAGGAGAGGACAGAGAGAGGAGAGGAGAGGACAGAGAGAGGAGAGGAGAGGACAGAGAAAGGAGAGGAGAGGACAGAGAGAGGAGAGGAGAGGACAGAGAAAGGAGAGGACAGAGAGAGGAGAGGAGATGACAGAGAGAGGAGAGGACAGAGAGAAGAAGAGGAGAGGACAGAGAGAGGAGAGGAGAGGACAGAGAGAGGAGAGGAGAGGACAGAGAGAGGAGAGGAGAGGACAGAGAGAAGAAGAGGAGAGGACAGAGAGAGGAGAGGACAGAGAAAGGAGAGGAGAGGACAGAGAGAGGAGAGGAGAGGACAGAGAGAGGAGAGGAGAGGACAGAGAGAGGAGAGGAGAGGACAGAGAGAGAAGAGGAGAGGACAGAGAAAGGAGAGGAGAGGACAGAGAGAGGAGAGGAGAGGACAGAGAGAGGAGAGGACAGAGAAAGGAGAGGAGAGGACAGAGAGAGGAGAGGAGAGGACAGAGAGAGGAGAGGAGAGGACAGAGAGAAGAGAGGAGAGGACAGAGAGAGGAGAGGAGAGCACAGAGAGAGGAGAGGAGAGGACAGAGAGAGGAGAGGAGAGGACAGAGAGAGGAGAGGAGAGGACAGAGAGAGGAGAGGACAGAGAGAGAAGAGGACAGAGAGAAGAGGAGAGGTCAGAGAGAGGAGAGGAGAGGACAGAGAGAAGAGGACAGAGAGAGGAGAGGAGAGGAGAGGCAGTAGTCATACATCATGTCTGACTGGTGTGACTGGTCCATCTAGACAAGCATCAAAGCATCAGGAACAAACCACTCTGTACCAGAGGACAAACATACACCGTGCTCAATACTGATAACCTGATCTGTGCACTGTGATGGATGGCACCTCGTCTCTCGTCCTGTCTGTTCTGTTTACACTCCTTCTCTAAGTGGCAATACACGCTACGCTGGTTCACTTTCGACAGGAAGTAAAGTTAAAACTATTTCACTCAATGTATGTTAGCGTGGAAGAGATTAGACAGTGGTCTGATAGACTAGGCCTGTCCTCTTACTCTGATACATGATCATCGGGAATTAATTAATTAATTAACGAACGAACGAATGAATAAGTGAGTGAGTGAGTGAGTGACTGAGTGAGTGAGTGACTGAGTGAGTGAGTGAGTGAGTGAGTGAGTGAGTGAGTGAGTGGGGAGATCTGGGTTGATCTAAGGACCCATATCTATACTGACTGATTACCTGGCTGAATAGATTTAGCAGAAGCTTCTCTAGAGATATTGTGTTAGCAGAAGTTTCTCTAGAGATATTGTGTTAGCAGAAGCTTCTCTAGACATATTGTGTTAACAGAAGCTTCTCTAGACATATTGTGTTAACAGAAGCTTCTCTAGAGATATTGTGTTAACAGTAGCTTCTCTAGACATATTGTGTTAACAGAAGCTTCTCTAGAGATATTGTGTTAACAGAAGCTTCTCTAGACATATTGTGTTAACAGAAGCTTCTCTAGACATATTGTGTTAGCAGAAGCTTCTCTAGACATATTGTGTTAGCAGAAGCTTCTCTAGACATATTGTGTTAACAGAAGCTTCTCTAGACATATTGTGTTAACAGAAGCTTCTCTAGACATATTGTGTTAAGCAGAAGGCAACTTCTCTGATGGATCTCCAGGCATATCTAGGTTATCCTTCTAAATGAATTAACTTATTCTCACTGACACGACGGAGAGGGTGTGTCAGAGAGAGGGATGGAGCAAAGGGGAGAGAGATTGAGCGAGAGAGAGAAAGGGAGAGAGAGTGACAGAGACAGAGGCACAATGTGAGAGAGAAAGAGAGAGAAGAGAGAGGGAGACAAAGAGAGACACAATCTGAGAGAAAGAGAGAGAAGAGAGAGGGAGACAGGCAGACAAAGAGAGACACAATCTGAGAGAGGAGAGAGAAGAGAGAGGGAGACAGGCAGACAAAGAGAGACAATCTGAGAGAGGAGAGAGAAGAGAGAGGGAGACAGGCAGACAAAGAGACACAATCTGAGAGAAAGAGAGAGAAGAGAGAGGGAGACAGGCAGACAAAGAGAGACACAATCTGAGAGAGGAGAGAGAAGAGAGAGGGAGACAGGCAGACAAAGAGAGACACAATCTGAAAGAAAGAGAGAGAAGAGAGGGAGACAGGCAGACAAAAAAGACACAATCTGAGAGAGGAGAGAGAAGAGAGATGGAGACAGGCAGACAAAGAGAGACAATCTGAGAGAGAAGAGAGAGAGAGAGAGACGGTCAGACAGCGACACAGTCTGAGAGAGAAAGAAAGAGAGAGGGGAATGAGAGAGGGAGACAGGCAGACAGAGAGAGATACACAATCTGAGAGAAAGCGAGAGAAGAGAGAGAGAGGAATGAGAGACAGGGAGACAGGCTGACAGAGACAGTCTCAGAGAGAAAGAGAGAGAGAGAGGAATGAGAGACAGGGAGACAGGCTGACAGAGACAGTCAGAGAGAAAGAGAGAGAGAGAGCAATGAGAGACAGGGAGACAGGCTGACAGAGACAGTCTCAGAGAGAAAGAGAGAGAGAGAGGAATGAGAGACAGGGAGACAGGCTGACAGAGACAGACTACAATTACTTACCGTAATTTCCGGACTATTGAGAGCACCTGAATATAAGCCGCACCCACTGAATTACATTTATTTTTTATTTTTTAACATAAATAAGCCACACATGTCTATAAGCCGCAGGTGCCTACCGGTACATTGAAACAAATGAACTTTACACAGGCTTTAACGAAACACGGCTAGTAACAAAAATAAACAGGCTTTAACTAAACACGGCTTGTAACAAAAATAAACAGGCTTTAACGAAACACGGCTTGTAACAAAAAATGTAAAATTAGCAGTAAACAGTAGCCTACCAAGAAAGTCATTGGTCACTATCTTCTTCCTCCTGTGCACTGAAACCACTGAAGTCATCTCCTTCGGTGTCGGAGTTGAATAGCCTCAGAATTGCTTCATCCGTTATTGGATTGTTTTCATTGTCGCTCTCGTCACTGTTTGACCTTAACCCATTGTCACGTCCTGACCAGCAGATGGAGCTGTTGTAGTAGTTTGGGGGTCAGGACGTGGCAGTCTTGTGTGTGTGTGTGATTGTTCTGTGTGTCTTGTGACTCCTGATCAGGAACAGCTGGGGATCGTTGTTCCTGATTGGGAGTCATATATGTAGGAGTATGTTTGGGGTTTGTGGGTGGTTGTTTTTGCACTGCGTTTATAGCCTGTAAAACTGTTACTGTTGTCACCTTTATTGTTTTTTCAAGTGGATGCTTTACTCTTTTTTGGTAATAAATAAAATAATAAGTATTCACATACCTGGTCCTTCTCTGAAGACAGCCGTTACACCCATTCGGCAATTTCATTGGTCTAATGAAAGCTTCATGCCGCCAAAAAACTGAGCACGTCACAGAATGTGTTTTTTTGTAAGAAAAAAATTTGAAAGCGGGAAAAATCCATATATTAGCCGTGTCATTGTTTAAGCCGCGAGGTTCAAAGCCTGGGGAAAAAAGTTGTGGCTTATAGTCCGGAATTTACGGTAGGTTTAAAAATAAGCTCAACTGGACACCTTAATGAGGCAGTGAATGAACTGAGAGAGAAAGTACGCAGGACATTCTACGTCATTAAAAAACTAATTCAAATTGAAATAGCTATTAAAATTTGGCTAAATCTAATTGAATATGTCATTGAACCAATTGCACTTTATGGCAGCGAGGTGTGGGGTCCACTTGCAAAACAAGATTTGATCAAATGGGACAAACACCTCATTGAAACCCTGCATGCAGAGTTCTGTAAGATTCTCCTACGTGTCCAGAGGAAAACTACAAACAATGCATGCAGGGCAGAATTAGGCCAATATCCACTAATAATAAAAACTCAAAAAATAGCAATTAAGTTTTGGAAATATCTAAAATACAGTGACCCCCTCTCATATCATTACCAAGTCCTGCAATGCCAAGAGCTGAGCAAAGAAAAAAGTCCCCTCATCCAGCTGGTCCTGGGGCTGAGTTCACAAACCTGTTCTACTAACACACTGAAGCCTCAGGACCCTCATCCAGCTGGTCCTGGGGCTGAGTTCACAAACCTGTTCTACTAACACACTGAAGCCTCAGGACCAGAACATCCAATCAATCAGAATAAAACAATTTACAACACAGTCAAAACAAAACTATATTACTTATTGGGAAACACAAGCACAAACACAAAGCAAAATGCAGTGCTATCTGGCCCTAAATCGTCAGTACACCATGGCAAACTATTTGACCATGGTTACTGATCAAAACCTTAGAAAAACCTTGACAAAGTACAGGCTCAGTGAGCACAGCCTTGCCATCGAGAAGGGTAGACACAGGAAAACCTGGCTCCCTGTAGAGGAAAGGCTGTGCAACCACTGCACAACAGCAGAACCTGAGACGGAGCTGCATTTCCTGACAAAATGTAAAAAATATAAAACAATTAGAGAGTGTAATTTCCCCAAATTTGAAACCCTTATTCAAGGTTTTAAAGACCTCTCTGATGAGGATAGGCTACCCGTCCTGTTGGGGGAGGACGCAGAGAGCTGTGGGTTGGCAGCGCACTACATTGCTGCCTGCTATAAGATGAGGGACAGTGTCTGACAGACCAATCAACCTGCACATGTCCTCTACTGTATGATTATTGTTATTGTTGAATGTATGGTTATTTTTTACCCTTGGTTATTGTTGTTACTGTTGTCCCGTTGACAATTTTGAGCTTAGGCAAAATGTACATTGTTACGTCATGCCAATAAAGCACATTGAATTGAATTGAATTGAATTGACTGAGAGAAAGAGAGAGAGAAATAAGAGAGAGGGAGAGAGAGAGAGGGAGGCAAGCAGACAGAGAGAAAGATAGAGGGAGAGAGGGAGGCAGGCAGACAGAGAGAAAGATAGAGAGAGAGAGGGAGGCAGGCAGACAGAGAGAGAAAGATAGAGAGAGAGAGGGAGGCAGGCAGACAGAGAGAGAAAGATAGAGAGAGAGAGAGGGAGGCAGGCAGACAGAGAGAGAAAGATAGAGAGAGAGAGAGGGAGGCAGGCAGACAGAGAGAGAAAGATAGATAGAGAGAGAGGGAGGCAGGCAGACAGAGAGAAAGATAGAGAGAGAGAGGGAGGCAGGCAGACAGAGAGAAAGATCGAGAGAGACAGGGAGGCAGGCAGACAGAGAGAAAGATAGAGAGAGAGAGGGAGGCAGGCAGACAGAGAGAAAGATCGAGAGAGAGAGGGAGGCAGGCAGACAGAGAGAAAGATAGAGAGAGAGAGGGAGGCAGGCAGACAGAGAGAAAGATAGAGAGAGAGAGAGGGAGGCAGGCAGACAGACAGAGAGAGAAAGATAGAGAGAGAGAGGGAGGCAGGCAGACAGAGAGAGAAAGATAGAGAGAGAGAGGGAGGCAGGCAGACAGAGAGAGAACGATAGAGAGAGTGAGGGAGACAGGCAGACAGAGAGAGAAAGATAGAGAGAGAGGTATAAGAGTGAGGGAGGCAGGCAGACAGAGAGAGAAAGATAGAGAGAGAGGAATAGGAGTGAGGGAGACAGGCAGACAGAGAGAGAACGATAGAGAGAGAGAGGGAGGCAGGCAGACAGAGAGAGAAAGATAGAGAGAGAGGTATAAGAGTGAGGGAGACAGGCAGACAGAGAGAGAAAGATAGAGAGAGAGGAATAGGAGTGAGGGAGACGGGCAGACAGAGAGAGAACGATAGAGAGAGAGGTATAAGAGTGAGGGAGACAGGCAGACAGAGAGAGAACGATAGAGAGAGAGGAATAGGAGAGAGGGAGACAGGCAGACAGAGAGAGAAAGATAGAGAGAGAGAGGGAGGCAGGCAGACAGAGAGAGAACGATAGAGAGAGAGGTATAAGAGTGAGGGAGGCAGGCAGACAGAGAGAGAAAGATAGAGAGAGAGAGGGAGGGAGAGAGAGAGAGAGAGGAGACAGGCAGACAGAGAGAGAACGATAGAGAGAGAGGTATAAGAGTGAGGGAGACAGGCAGACAGAGAGAGAACGATAGAGAGAGAGAAGGAGACAGGCAGACAGAGAGAGAACGATAGAGAGAGAGGGAGGTATAGGAGGACCAGTGTGTCTTCGGTGTAATCCGTTTCTCACTAGTTTACTCTACTGTCTAAATCCATTCCACTGGACTCCAGGGAGCCATGGTTTCCTTCCAGCACTCCAGTGAGAGGCAGAGAGGAGGGAATGGAGAGAGGGAGGGGACAGAGTGATGCTCCAGGATTGGATCATTTCTGGTTGTCAGGACTAGAGGAGGCTGGTAAGGAAGGGAGGCAGAAAGGAGCAGCTCTCTCATTCTGTTGTTTGGGCTGTCTCTGGAGAGGAGCACACAGAACTAACACAGAGAACTAACACAGAGGACTAACACGGATAACTAACACACAGAAATAACACAGAGAACTAACACAGAGCTAACACAGATAACTAACACAGATAACTAACACACAGAACTAACACAGAGAACTAACACAGAGGACTAATACACAGAACTAAAACAGAGAACTAACACAGAACTAAAACAGAGAACTAACACAGAACTAACACAGAGAACTAACACAGATAACTAACACACAGAACTAACACACAGAACTAAAACAGAGAACTAACACAGAGAACTAATACACAGAGAACTAACACACAGAACTAACACACAGAACTAACACAGAGAACTAACACAGAGAACTAACACAGAGAACTAACACAGAGAACTAATACACAGAACTAACACAGAGAACTAACACAGATAACTAACACAGAGAACTAACACAGAGAACTAACACAGAGAACTAACACAGAGAACTAACACAGAGAACTAATACAGAGAACTAACACAGAGAACTAACACAGATAACTAACACAGAGCTAACACACATAACACAGATAACTAACACACAGAACTAACACACATAATTAGCACACAGAACTAACACAGAGAACTAACACAGAGAACTAACAAAAAAAACGTAACACTGTAGCTCACGCCACCATTGATTTTACAATTATACAATGATTCTCCACCTAACATACCATAAAATAGTACCCCAAAAAACACCAGTCTCAAAGTCAACAGTGAAGAGGCGACTCCGGGATGCTGGTCTTCTAGGCAGAGTTGCAAAGAAAAAGCCATATCTGAGACTGGCCAATAAAAAGAAAAGATTAAGATGGGCAAAAGAACACAGACACTGGACAGAGGAACTCTGCCTAGAAGGCCAGCATCCCAGAGTCACCTCTTCACTGTTGACGTTGAGACTGGTGTTTTGCGGGTACTATTTAATGAAGCTGTCAGTTGAGGACTTGTGAGGCGTCTGTTTCTCAAACTAGACACTCTTATGTACTTGTCCTCTTGCTCAGTTGTGCACCGGGGCCTCCCACTCCTCTTTCTATTCTGGTTAGAGCCAGTTTGCGCTGTTCTGTGAAGGGAGTAGTACACAGCATTGTACGAGATCTTCAGTTTCTTGGCAATTTCTCACATGGAATAGCCTTCATTTCTCAGAACAAGAATAGACTGACGAGTTTCAGAAGAAAGTTATTTGTTTCTGGCCATTTTGAACCTGTAATCGAACCCACAAATGCTGATGCTCCAGATACTCAACTAGTCTAAAGAAGGCCAGTTTTACAGTTTTATTGCTTCTTTAATCAGAACTACAGTTTTCAGCTGTGCTAACATAATTGCAAAAGGGTTTTCTAATGATCAATTAGCCTTTTAAAATGATAAACTTGGATTAGCTAACACAACGTTACATTGGAACACAGGAGTGATGGTTGCTGATAACGGGCCTATGTAGATATTCCATTAAAAATCAGCCGTTTCCAGCTACAATAGTCATTTACAACATTAACAATGTCAACACTGTATTTCCGATCAATTGTATGTTATTTTAATGGACCATTTTTTACATTTTCTTTCAAAAACAATGACATTTCTAAGTGACCCCAAACTTCTGAACTGTAGTATAGGTATTCCTCTTGTCCAGATGGGACAGGGCAGTATGCAGTGTGATGGCAATTGCGTCATCCGTGGACCTGTTGGGGCGGTATGCAAACTGAAGTGGGTCTACGGTGGCCGGTAAGGTGGAAGTGATATGATCCTTGACTAGCCTCTCAAAACACTTCATGATGACAGAAGTGAGTGCTACGGGGCGGTAGTCATTTAGTTCAGTTATCTTTGCCTTCTTGGGTAGAGGAACAATGGTAGCCATCTTGAAGCATGTGGGGACAACAGACTGGGATAGGGAGAGATTTAATATGTCAGTAAATACCCCAGCCAGCTTGTCTGCTCATGCTGTCTGGGCAGTCCTTGTTAGCGGGCCACTCTGGCAGACCTGGAGGACAGTCGGGCCACTCTGGCAGACCCGGAGGACACTCTGGCATCTCTGGCCACTCTGGCATCTCTGGGCAGTCTGGCCACTCTGGCATCTCTGGGCAGTCTGGCCACTCTTGACTGAGATGACGCACTTGAAGCCTGGTGCGTGGTGCTGGTACTGGACGTGCCAGACTGGGAACACTCACCTCCAGGCTAGTGCGGGGAGCGGGAACAGGATGAGTCGGACTAGGCTGACGCACTTCCGGGTCCACACGAGAGACAGGAACTGGAAACACCGGGCTATGGAGGCGCACAGGCGGTCTTGATCTTACCTCCTGCACAACCCGTCCTGGCTGGATGGAACTAGTAGCCCTGTACGAGCGGAGTGCTTGTACAGGGAGGACTGTGCAGGGGCCTGATGGTAGCCGTGCGTAGAGCGGGAGTTGGGTAGCCTGGTCCTCGGAGGCGTACCGGCGACCAGATGCGCTGCGCAGGCATCCTCCTACCAGGCTGGATGCCCACTCTAGCACGGCACCTGCGGGGGCTGGAATAATGCGCACCGGACTGTGCGTGCGTATGGGTGAGATAGTGCGCTCTTCAGCGAAACATGGCGCCCTCCACCTCATACGCTCCTCCATATAACCACGGGTAGCTGGCTTCTGGCTCTTCCTTGGCCTAGCCAAACTACCCGTGTGCCCCCCAAATTTTTTTTATTGGGGGTGCCTCTCGTGCTTCAACGCCAGTCGTGATCCTCGGAAACGTTCCCAGTCCTTACCAGCCATTCTCCATGGGCCCTCTCCGGCCATAACTTGCTCCCATGTCCGTCTCCCGTTTGTCAAATTCAAAATCCCTCTGCTCCTTCCTCTGCTGCTTGGTCCTGGTTTGGTGGGAGATTCTGTCAGGGATTTCGTCGTCGTCAGACGATATGGCGAAATCATTGTCGTAAAAGGAGGACCAATATGCAGCAGGACTGGTTTTGTTCATTTTGAACATTTATTAACTCAAAATGATTACCAAAAACAACAAAACAAACTCACGATATACTGACAGTCTTCTCAGGCTCATACATGCTAGACAAAGAACAATCTCCCACAAATGACAAACACAAACACACCCTAATATATGGGACTCTCAATCAAAGGCAAATAGACAACACCTGCCTTCAATTGAGAGTCCCAACCCCAATTAACCAAACATAGAAACAGACTCACTAGACTAAACATAGAATACGTGAATATCAGACAGTGCCCAACAAACCCCAGAATACTTAAATCAAATGCCCTTCTAGAAAAACACCACCCTGAACCACATAAAACAAATACCCTCTGCCACGTCCTGACCAAACTACAATAACAATTAACCCTTATACTGGCCAGGACGTGACATTAATAGTCACAGTGGGTACAACATCTCCTATGCACATCTTTATAAATGCACTCACCAAGTCAGCGTATAGGTCCAATGTTGTTCTTTGAGGCTGACCGGAAAATATTCCAGTCTGCCTGATCAAAACAATCTTGAAGCGTGGCTTCCGATTGGTCGGACCAGTGTTGAATAGTTCTCGTCACTGGTACATCCTGTTTGAGTTTCTGCCTATAAGATGGAAGGAGCAAGATGGCGTCGTGGTCGGATTTGCCGAAGGGAGGGCGGGGGGAGGGCTTTGTATGGATTGCGGAAGTTAGAGTAGCAGTGGTCGAGGGTATTGCGCATGAGCGTAGCGCAATCAATATGCTGGTAGAATTTAGGTAGACTTGTTCTCAAATTTGCTTTGTTAAAATCCCCAGCTACAATAAATGCAGCCTCAGGATGTTTGGTTTCCAGTGAAGTCCCTTCATGGCCGTCTTGGTGTCCGCTTGAGGTGGAATGTACACAGCTGTGACTTTAACTGACGAGAATTCTCTTGGTAGGTAAAATAGCCGGCATTTTATTGTAAGGAATTATAGATCGGGTGAGCAGAATGACTTGAGTTCCTGTATGTTGTTATGATTACACCATGAGTTGTAAATCATAAAACATACACACCCGCCCTTTCTCTTCCCAGAGAGATGTTTATCACTGTCGACGTGATGCATGGAGAAGCACAGCGGCTGGACCGATTCCGACAACATATCCCGAGAGAGCCATGTTTCCGTGAAACAGAGAATGATTCAATCTCTGATGTCTCTCTGGAAGGCAACCCTTGCTCGAATTTCGTCTACCTTGTTGTCAAAAGACTGGACATTGGCTAGTAGTATACTCGGGAGCGGTGGGCGATGTGCACGTCTATGGAGGCTGGCCAGGTGGTCGCTTCGTCTGCACCTCCCTATGGCTCCGTTGTTTTAGGTCGACTACTGGAATTAGATCCATTGTCCAGGGTGGTGGTCCGAACAGAGGAGCCGCTTCGGGAAAGTCGTATTCCTGGTCGTAATGTTGACGTTGCTTTTAAATCCAATAGTTTTTCCCAAGTGTATATAATAAGACTTAAGATTTCCTGGCGTAACAATGTAAGAAATGATACACAAAAAAAACGAAATACTGCATAGTTTCCTAAGAACTTGAAGCGAGGCGACCAGCTCTGTTGGAGCAATCTTGCCTTCTATATATAAATATGATGATTCTCCACCTAACATACTATATAAATATGATGATTCACCACATAACATACCTTATATAAACATAATGATATGTCTAGCTGGGCAAGACAATCTGGACCCTCTCTTTCTAAAATTATCTGCCGAAATTGTTGCAACCCCTATTACTAGCCTGTTCAACCTCACTTTCGTATCGTTTGAGATCCCCAAAGATTGGAAAGCTGCCATGGTCATCCCCCTCTTCAAAGGGGGAGACACTCTAGACCCAAACTGTTATAGACCTATATCCATCCTGCCCTGCCTTTCTAAAATCTTCGAAAGCCAAGTTAACAAAAAGATCACCGACCTTCTCCACTATGCAATCTGGTTTCCGAGCTGGTCATGGGTGCACCTCAGCAACGCTCAAGGTCCTAAACGATATCATAACTGCCATCGATAAAAGACATTACTGTGCAGCCGTCTTCATCAACCTGGCCAAGGCTTTCGACTCAGTCAATCACCGCATTCTTCTCCACCTAACATACTATATATAAAGATCATGATTCTCCACCTAACATACTATATATAAAGATCATGATTCTCCACCTAACATACTATATCTAAAGATCATGATTCTCCACCTAACATACTATATATAAAGATCATGATTCTCCACCTAACATACTATATATAAAGATCATGATTCTCCACCTAACATACTATATATAAAGATCATGATTCTCCACCTAACATACTATATATAAAGATCATGATTCTCCACCTAACATACTATATATAAAGATCATAATTCTCCACCTAACATACTATCTATAAAGATCATGATTCTCCACCTAACATACTATATATAAAGATCATGATTCTCCACCTAACATACTATATATAAAGATCATGATTCTCCACCTAACATACTATATATAAAGATCATGATTCTCCACCTAACATACTATATATAAAGATCATGATTCTCCACCTAACATACTATATATAAAGATCATGATTCTCCACCTAACATACTATATATAAAGATCATGATTCTCCACCTAACATACTATATATAAAGATCATGATTCTCCACCTAACATACTATATATAAAGATCATGATTCTCCACCTAACATACTATATATAAAGATCATTATTCTCCACCTAACATACTATATATAAAGATCATGATTCTCCACCTAACATACTATATATAAAGATCATGATTCTCCACCTAACATACTATATATAAAGATCATGATTCTCCACCTAACATACTATATATAAAGATCATGATTCTCCACCTAACATACTATATATAAAGATCATGATTCTCCACCTAACATACTATATATAAAGATCATGATTCTCCACCTAACATACTATATATAAAGATCATTCTTCTCCACCTAACATACTATATCCTGTATATGATTATTCTCTACTTAATAACATGCTATATATATAAACATAATGATTCTACAACTAACATAATATTCTGAACAAAAATGTAAACTCAACATGTAAAGTGTTGGTCTTCATGTTTTATGAGCTGAAATAAAAGATTCCCAGAAATGTTCAATATGCACAAAAATCTTATTTCTCTTACATTGTGTCCACAAATTTGTTTACATCCCTGTTAGTGAGCATTTCTAATTTTCCAAGATAATCCATCCACCTGACAGATGTGGCATATCAAGAAGCACGATCATTACACAGGTGCACCTTGTGCTGGGGACAATAAAAGGCCGCTCTAAAATGCCACAGATATCTGCATTTTTCAGGGACCGTTCAATTGGCTTGCTAACTTCAGGAATATCAACCAAAGCTGTTATCATAGAATTGAATGTTCATTTGTCTACCATATGCCGCCTCCAACATTGTTTTAGAGAATTTGTCAGTACGTCCAACCGGCCTCACAACCGCAGACCACGTGGCGTCATGTAGGCGAGAGGTTTGTTGATGTCAACGTTGTGAACAGAGTTCCCCATGGTGGCGGTGGGGTTATGGTATGGGGCAGGCATAAGCTATGGACAACTAACCCAATTGAATTTTATCGATGGCAATTTGAATGCACAGAAATACCGTGACGAGATCCTGAGGCCCATTATGAGGCCCATTATGAGGCCCATTTCTATCATACTATATGTAAAGATGATGATTCTCCACCTAACATACAATTTCAGTATCTGTCTTCTTCAGATATCGACCCGTGAACAGTAATGGTTAGTAGGACGAACCCTTTGGGAACCATTGAGTCTTTACCAGGAAATGAATGATGGTATCATTCCAATAGGAGGACTATTACAGAGGAAATTACTTCCTGTGAATGTGTGTTGAATGGCCTCTCAGTGAAACGGCCTCTCAGTGAAATGGCTTTCAGATGGAATATGGCTTCTTGTCTGACATAGAGGATCGACTTGATCTGTGTGATTGACATGAAAAGGTTTGATGAACGACGTCAGTTCTTATAGATGTGAACTGCCAATTGACAGCAGGTTAAGTACCCAGCATGGTATAAATTCCCTTTCCCATTCAAATCGTCACACCTTATTGGACAGATTTGAAAGAACTGATCATATTGCTTTGAGTTGCAGGTTTCTCCAATCAGTGCAGATGAAGAGAGAAGACCGTTGGCACACGGAGGCAGGATGGACTAATGTGGAGCCTTTTGGTGGATTGTTCTATATACTTAAAGTTGCACTGTGCATAAATCGCTCTGCCATTTCCTGGTTGCTATAACTCGAATAGTTCGCCTAATTTCAGTTTATGTGACAAAAAAAAGCAAGTGTAGTGTAGAGAATCATTGTGCCATCTAAACTGCTGTGAAATATATTTTCCATAACCATAAAAATATTGTTGTTTCAGAGGTTTGAAACGGACGTACGAAACCGAAAGTAAAAGACTCGATAACAAAACGTATGAACGGGAAGCGTAGAAGTAGAGCACGTAGAACAGATCTACCACTTCTTAGACTTGTTTTCAATGAGAATGATCGCTCTATAACACACATTTCTATGTGAATTTGGTCAGGTTCCACAAAGAGTTACATATTGCCACTTTAATGGTAGCACGTCAACTACAAACAACTGAACGACCAAACAATGCTGGAGCTGGTCGGCCCAAATGGTCATCGCTGACGATCAGAGGTCAGAAGCTGGAGAATATAAGCTGCCTTTCAGTAGGATGTGTATTACCCTGGTTATCTGGTTTGGTAACATAGACAGTACTCTGGGTATCTGGTTTGGTAACATAGACAGTACTCTGGTTATCTGGTTTGGTAACATAGACAGTACCCTGGGTATTATCTGGTTTGGTAACATAGACAGTACTCTGGGTATTATCTGGTTTGGTAACATAGACAGTACCCTGGTTATCTGGTTTGGTAACATAGACAGTACTCTGGTTATCTGGTTTGGTAACATAGACAGTACTCTGGTTAACTGGTTTGGTAACATAGACAGTACCCTGGTTATCTGGTTTGGTAACATAGACAGTACCCTGGTTATCTGGTTTGGTAACATAGACAGTACCCTGGTTATTATCTGGTTTGGTAACATAGACAGTACTCTGGGTATTATCTGGTTTGGTAACATAGACAGTACTCTGGTTATCTGGTTTGGTAACATAGACAGTACTCTGGGTATTATCTGGTTTGGTAACATAGACAGTACTCTGGGTATTATCTGGTTTGGTAACATAGACAGTACTCTGGTTATCTGGTTTGGTAACATAGACAGTACCCTGGTTATCTGGTTTGGTAACATAGACAGTACTCTGGGTATTATCTGGTTTGGTAACATAGACAGTACTCTGGTTATCTGGTTTGGTAACATAGACAGTACTCTGGTTATCTGGTTTGGTAACATAGACAGTACTCTGGTTAACTGGTTTGGTAACATAGACACTACCCTGGTTATCTGGTTTGGTAACATAGACAGTACTCTGGGTATTATCTGGTTTGGTAACATAGACAGTATTCTGGGTATTATCTGGTCTGGTAACATAGACAGTATTCTGGGTATTATCTGGTTTAGTAACATAGACAGTACCCTGGTTATCTGGTTTGGTAACATAGACAGTACTCAGGGTATTATCTGGTTTGGTAACATAGACACTACCCTGGTTATCTGGTTTGGTAACATAGACAGTATTCTGGGTATTATCTGGTTTGGTAACATAGACAGTATTCTGGGTATTATCTGGTCTGGTAACATAGACAGTATTCTGGGTATTATCTGGTTTAGTAACATAGACAGTACCCTGGTTATCTGGTTTGGTAACATAGACAGTACTCAGGGTATTATCTGGTTTGGTAACATAGACAGTACCCTGGTTATCTGGTTTGGTAACATAGACAGTACCCTGGTTATCTGGTTTGGTAACATAGACAGTACCCTGGTTATCTGGTTTGGTAACATAGACAGTACTCTGGGTATTATCTGGTTTACAGCAGGCTCCTCTGGTCCTGCAGTGTGTTTACCTGTGATTTGCTCTGTGTTTTACTACAGCAGGCTCCTCTGGTCCTGCAGTGTGTTTACCTGTGATTTGCTCTGTGTTTTACTACAGCAGGCTACTCTGGTCCTGCAGTGTGTTTACCTGTGATTTGCTCTGTGTTTTACTACAGCAGGCTACTCTGGTCCTGCAGTGTGTTTACCTGTGATTTGCTCTGTGTTTTACTACAGCAGGCTCCTCTGGTCCTGCAGTGTGTTTACCTGTGATTTGCTCTGTGTTTTACTACAGCAGGCTCCTCTGGTCCTGCAGTGTGTTTACCTGTGATTTGCTCTGTGTTTTACTACAGCAGGCTACTCTGGTCCTGCGGTGTGTTTACCTGTGATTTGCTCTGTGTTTTACTACAGCAGGCTACTCTGGTCCTGCGGTGTGTGAGTTGTTTAGCTAGCAGGTAAACTGATGATCCACTGCTTCCTGCGAGAACACAGTTTCCCCTGAGCGATGAAGCAGAGACCTTGAGTTCTATAGCTGAAGGAGACAGAGATGGGGAAAAAGAGAAGAGTTTGATTCGATGGGTTGTTATTCACTCTCACAATAACAGACTCTGATTCATCAGTAGAATGTGAAGGTAGAAATCGTCTCCTTGAACACACTTTCAGTGCTTGTTACTTCAACATACCTCACAAGAGAGGTATGAAGTGGTCTGATTTTCTTCCTGTTGCTTGACGGCTGGTCCAGAGGGATTCTCTCTGTTGTTGATTGGTTGGTCCAGAGGGATTCTCTCTGTTGTTGATTGGTTGGTCCAGAGGGATTCTCTCTGTTGTTGATTGGTTGGTCCAGAGGGACTCTCTCTGTTGTTGATTGGTTGGTCCAGAGGGATTCTCTCTGTTGTTGATTGGTTGGTCCAGAGGGATTCTCTCTGTTGTTGATTGGTTGGTCCAGAGGGATTCTCTCTGTTGTTGATTGGTTGGTCCAGAGGGATTCTCTCTGTTGTTGATTGGTTGGTCCAGAGGGATTCTCTATGTTGTTGATTGGTTGGTCCAGAGGGACTCTCTCTGTTGTTGATTGGTTGGTCCAGAGGGATTCTCTCTGTTGTTGATTGGTTGGTCGAGAGGGATTCTCTCTGTTGTTGATTGGCTGGTCCAGAGGGACTCTCTCTGTTGTTGATTGGTTGGTCCAGAGGGATTCTCTATGTTGTTGATTGGTTGGTCCAGAGGGACTCTCTCTGTTGTTGATTGGTTGGTCCAGAGGGATTCTCTCTGTTGTTGATTGGTTGGTCCAGAGGGACTCTCTGTTGTTGATTGGTTGGTCCAGAGGGACTCTCTCTGTTGTTGATTGGCTGGTCCAGAAGGACTCTCTGTTGTTGATTGGTTGGTCCAGAGGGACTCTCTGTTGTTGATTGGTTGGTCCAGAGGGACTCTCTGTTGTTGATTGGTTGGTCCAGAGGGACTCTCTGTTGTTGATTGGTTGGTCCAGAGGGACTCTCTCTGTTGTTGATTGGCTGGTCCAGAAGGACTCTCTGTTGTTGATTGGTTGGTCCAGAGGGACTCTCTCTGTTGTTGATTGGCTGGTCCAGAAGGACTCTCTGTTGTTGATTGGCTGGTCCAGAAGGACTCTCTGTTGTTGATTGGTTGGTCCAGAAGGACTCTCTGTTGTTGATTGGCTGGTCCAGAAGGACTCTCTGTTGTTGATTGGCTGGTCCAGAAGGACTCTCTGTTGTTGATTGGTTGGTCCAGAGGGACTCTCTGTTGTTGATTGGTTGGTCCAGAGGGACTCTCTCTGTTGTTGATTGGCTGGTCCAGAAGGACTCTCTGTTGTTGATTGGCTGGTCCAGAAGGACTCTCTGTTGTTGATTGGTTGGTCCAGAAGGACTCTCTGTTGTTGATTGGCTGGTCCAGAAGGACTCTCTGTTGTTGATTGGTTGGTCCAGAAGGACTTTCTGTTGTTGATTGGCTGGTCCAGAAGGACTCTCTGTTGTTGATTGGCTGGTCCAGAAGGACTCTCTGTTGTTGATTGGTTGGTCCAGAGGGATTCCCTCTGTTGTTGATTGGCTGGTCCAGAAGGACTCTCTGTTGTTGATTGGTTGGTCCAGAGGGATTCTCTCTGTTGTTGATTGGCTGGTCCAGAAGGACTCTCTGTTGTTGATTGGTTAGTCCTTCAGAGGCCTTCTTCTTCCTCTCGTCTTCTGTCTGTCCTTCAGTGTGAGAACAGTTGTGATGGTTATCAGTCGGTCTTTAAGAGCCCTCACAGAAAGAGAGAGGCTGAATGAAAATGTCAGAGTGGAGTGAGGCCTCAGTCAGATAATCGTCTGTCTGTCTGTCTGTCTGTCTGTCTGTCTGTCTGTCTGTCTGTCTGTCTGTCTGTCTGTCTGTCTGTCTGTCTGTCTGTCTGTCTGTCTGTCTGTCTGTCTGTCTGTCTGTCTGTCTGTCTGTCTGTCTGTCTGTCTGTCTGTCTGGTCTCTCTGTCTCGTCTCTCTGTCTCGTCTCTCTGTCTCTCTGTCTGTCGTCTCTCCTCTATGCACCTCTTCCTTGGACCTGGAGATCATACAAGCCCTGACACAAAAACATGTAACACAATGAGAGACTGAACAGTAATGGTACTATCGTGTTGAATGAGAGACTGAACAGTAATGGTACTATCGTGCTGTAGCATAATAGCTCCTGAGTGTCGCAGCGCTCTAAGACACTGCATCTCCCTCTAAACACTTATCTTCCTCACTGGCTTTAAGCACCAGCTGTCAGAGCAGCTCACAGATCACTGCACCTGTACATAGCCCATCTATAATTTAGCCCAAACTACTACCTCTTCCCCTACTGTATGTATTTATTTATTTATTTTGCTCCTTTGCACACCATTATTTCTATTTCTACTTTGCACTTTCTTCCACTACAAATCTACCATTCCAGTGTTTTACTTGCTATATTGTATTTACTTTGCCACCATGGCCTTTTTTTTGCCTTTACCTCCCTTATCTCACCTCATTTGCTCACATTGTATATAGACTTATTTTCTACTGTATTATTGACTGTATGTTTGTTTTACTCCATGTGTAACTCTGTGTTGTTGTATGTGTCGAACTGCTTTGCTTTATCTTGGCCAGGTCACAATTGTAAATGGGAACTTGTTCTCAACTTGCCTACTTGGTTAAATAAAGGTGAAATAAATAAAATAAAAAATCTCAGTGCAAGAGGCGTCACTACAGTCCCTGGTTCGAATCCAGGCTGTATCACATCCGGCTGTGATTGGGAGTCCCCGGGGTAGGCCGTCATTGTAAATAAGAATTTGCTCTTCACTGATTTGCCTAGTTAAATAAAGATTAAATAAGTTTTAAAAAAAATGTATAAAAACACATGGCACTGGATAATGATCAATCTCTCTAGATGTGTCATGTTTCCATGACGACTATCAGTTCAGAGTGGAGTGTGACGGACCATCTCTCATCTCTCTAGAAATACAGAATGCCATTTGATCTGCCTGGGGTTGCTGGTCTGGGCAGCCTATTCCTTTTATAGTGCGCTGCCTACTCTGGTTCAATGTAGTGCACTATAAAGGGAATAGGCTCCATTTGGGACTCAGCCTGACAGCAGTGTATTACAGCAGTGTGACAGCAGTGTATTACAGCAGTGTATTACAGCAGTGTATTACAGCAGTGTATTACAGCAGGGTATTACAGCAGTGTATTACAGCAGTGTATTACAGCAGTGTATTACAGCAGTGTATTACAGCAGTGTATTACAGCAGTGTATTACAGCAGTGTATTACAGCAGTGTGACAGCAGTGTATTACAGCAGTGTATTACAGCAGTGTATTACAGCAGGGTATTACAGCAGTGTATTACAGCAGTGTATTACAGCAGTGTATTACAGCAGTGTATTACAGCAGTGTATTACAGCAGTGTATTACAGCAGTGTATTACAGCAGTGTATTACAGCAGTGTGTTACAGCAGTGTATTACAGCAGTGTATTTACAGCAGTATATTACAGCAGTGTATTACAGCAGTGTATTACAGCAGTGTATTACAGCAGTGTGTTACAGCAGTGTATTACAGCAGTGTATTACAGCAGTGTATTACAGCAGTGTATTACAGCAGTGTATTACAGCAGTGTATTACAGCAGTGAGACAGCAGTGTATTACAGCAGTGTATTACAGCAGTGTATTACAGCAGTGTGACAGCAGTGTATTACAGCAGTGTATTACAGCAGTGTATTACAGCAGTGTATTACAGCAGTGTATTACAGCAGTCTATTACAGCAGTGTATTACAGCAGTGTATTACAGCAGTGTATTACAGCAGTGTATTACAGCAGTGTGTTACAGCAGTCTATTACAGCAGTGTATTACAGCAGTGTGACAGCAGTGTATTACAGCAGTGTATTACAGCAGTGTATTACAGCAGTGTATTACAGCAGTGTGACAGCAGTGTATTACAGCAGTGTATTACAGCAGTGTATTACAGCAGTGTATTACAGCAGTGTATACAGCAGTGTATTACAGCAGTGCTATTTACCAGGCAGTGTATTACAGCAGTGTATTACAGCAGTGTATTACAGCAGTGTATTACCAGCGTGTGTTACGCAGTCTATTACAGCAGTGTATTACAGCAGTGTGACAGCAGTGGTATTACAGCAGTGTATTACAGCAGTGTATACAGCAGTGGTGACAGCAGTGTAGGTAAGCAGCAGTGTTTACAGCAGTGTATTACAGCGTGTGACAGCAGTGTATTACAGCAGTGTATTACAGCAGTGTGACAGCAGTGTATTACAGCAGTGTATTACAGCAGTGTATTACAGCAGTGTATACAGCAGTGGTATTACAGCAGTGTATTACAGCAGTGTATTACAGCAGTGTGACAGCAGTGATTACAGCAGTGTATTACAGCAGTGTAGTACAGCAGTGTATACAGCAGTGTATTACAGCAGTAATTGTATTACAGCAGTGTATTACAGCAGTGTATTACAGCAGTGTGACAGCAGTGTATTACAGCAGTGTATTACAGCAGTGTATTACAGCAGGTATTACAGCAGTGTATTACAGCAGGTATTACACTGTGACAGCAGTGTATTACAGCAGTGTATTACAGCAGTGTATTACAGAGTGTATTACAGCAGGTATTTACAGGCAGTGTATTACGCAGTGTGACAGCAGTGTATACAGCAGTGTATTCCAGCAGTGTATTACAGCAGTGTATTACAGCAGTGTAAGCAGGTTATTACCAGCAGTGTGACAGCAGTGTATTACAGCAGTGCTATACAGCAGTGTATTACAGCAGTGTTATTTCCAGCAGTGTATTACAAGCAGTGTATTACAGCAGTGTATTACAGCAGTGTCATTACAGCCGTTGTGACAGCAGTGTATTACAGTCAGTGTCTTACAGCAGTGATACAGCAGTGTATTACAGCAGTGTATACAGCAGTGTTGTTTTACAGCAGTGTACAGCAGTGTATTACAGCAGTGTATTACAGCAGTGTATTACAGCAGTGTATTACAGCCGTGTATTACAGCAGTGTGTTTACCAGCAGTCTATTACAGCCAGTGTGACAGCAGTGTATACAGCAGTGTGACAGCCAGTGTATTACAGCAGTGTATTACAGCAGTGTATTACAGCAGTGTATTACAGCAGTGTATTACAGCAATGTATTACAGCAGTGTATTACAGCAGTGTATTACAGCAGTGCATTACAGCAGTGTATTACAGCAGTGTATTACAGCAGTGTGACAGCAGTGTATTACAGCAGTGTATTACAGCAGTGTATTACAGCAGTGTGACAGCAGTGTGACAGCAGTGTATTACAGCAGTGTATTACAGCGGTGTATTACAGCAGTGTATTACAGCAGTGTGTTACAGCAGTCTATTACAGCAGTGTGTTACAGCAGTCTATTACAGCAGTGTGACAGCAGTGTATTACAGCAGTGTGACAGCAGTGTATTACAGCAGTGTGACAGCAGTGTATTACAGCAGTGTATTACAGCAGTGTATTACAGCAGTGTATTACAGCAGTGTATTACAGCAGTGTGTTACAGCAGTCTATTACAGCAGTGTGACAGCAGTGTATTACAGCAGTGTGACAGCAGTGTATTACAGCAGTGTATTACAGCAGTGTATTACAGCAGTGTATTACAGCAGTGTATTACAGCAATGTATTACAGCAGTGTATTACAGCAGTGTATTACAGCAGTGTATTACAGCAGTGTATTACAGCAGTGTGACAGCAGTGTATTACAGCAGTGTATTACAGCAGTGTATTACAGCAGTGTGACAGCAGTGTGACAGCAGTGTATTACAGCAGTGTATTACAGCAGGTATTACAGCAGTGTATTACAGCAGTGTGACAGCAGTGTATTACAGCAGTGTATTACAGCAGTGTATTACAGCAGTGTATTACAGCAGTGTGACAGCAGTGTATTACAGCAGTGTAACAGCAGTGTATTACAGCAGTGTGACAGCAGTGTATTACAGCAGTGTGACAGCAGTGTATTACAGCAGGGTATTACAGCAGTGTGACAGCAGTGTATTACAGCAGTGTGACAGCAGTGTGACAGCAGTGTGACAGCAGTGTATTACAGCAGTGTGACAGCAGTGTATTACAGCAGTGTATTACAGCAGTGTATTACAGCAGTGTATTACAGCAGTGTATTACAGCAGTGTGACAGCAGTGTATTACAGCAGTGTATTACAGCAGTGTGACAGCAGTGTATTACAGCAGTGTATTAAGGCAGTGTATTACAGCAGTGTATTACAGCAGTGTGACAGCAGTGTATTACAGCAGTGTATTACAGCAGTGTATTACAGCAGTGTATTACAGCAGTGTGACAGCAGTGTATTACAGCAGTGTAACAGCAGTGTGACAGCAGTGTATTACAGCAGTGTGACAGCAGTGTATTACAGCAGTGTATTACAGCAGTGTGACAGCAGTGTATTACAGCAGTGTGACAGCAGTGTGACAGCAGTGTGACAGCAGTGTATTACAGCAGTGTGACAGCAGTGTATTACAGCAGTGTATTACAG
>NW_021822178.1:681825-751825 GCF_901001165.1 Salmo trutta | reverse complement strand
GTGAAGTATTCCGAGAAAATATAGTTACACAATGTAACAACCAGCTACATCAGTATTCTACTACCATTTACACAATGTAACAACCAGCTACATCAGTATTCTACTACCATTTACACAATGTAACAACCAGCTACATCAGTATTCTACTACCATTTACACAATGTAACAACCAGCTACATCAGTATTCTACTACCATTTACACAATGTAACAACCAGCTACATCGTATTCTACTACCATTTACACAATGTAACAACCAGCTACATCAGTATTCTACTACCATTTACACAATGTAACAACCAGCTACATCAGTATTCTACTACCATTTACACAATGTAACAACCAGCTACATCAGTATTCTACTACCATTTACACAATGTAACAACCAGCTACATCAGTATTCTACTACCATTTACACAATGTAACAACCAGCTACATCAGTATTCTACTACCATTTACACAATGTAACAACCAGCTACATCAGTATTCTACTACCATTTACACAATGTAACAACCAGCTACATCAGTATTCTACTACCATTTACACAATGTAACAACCAGCTACATCAGTATTCTACTACCATTTACACAATGTAACAACCAGCTACATCAGTATTCTACGTCCATTTACACAATGTAACAACAAGCTACATCAGTATTCTACTACCATTTACACAATGTAACAACCAGCTACATCAGTATTCTACTACCATTTACACAATGTAACAACCAGCTACATCAGTATTCTACTACCATTTACACAATGTAACAACCAGCTACATCAGTATTCTACGTCCATTTACACAATGTAACAACCAGCTACATCAGTATTCTACTACCATTTACACAATGTAACAACCAGCTACATCAGTATTCTACGTCCATTTACACAATGTAACAACCAGCTACATCAGTATTCTACTACCATTTACACAATGTAACAACCAGCTACATCAGTATTCTACTACCATTTACACAATGTAACAACCAGCTACATCAGTATTCTACTACCATTTACACAATGTAACAACCAGCTACATCAGTATTCTACTACCATTTACACAATGTAACAACCAGCTACATCAGTATTCTACTACCATTTACACAATGTAACAACCAGCTACATCAGTATTCTACTACCATTTACACAATGTAACAACCAGCTACATCAGTATTCTACTACCATTTACACAATGTAACAACCAGCTACATCAGTATTCTACTACCATTTACACAATGTAACAACCAGCTACATCAGTATTCTACTACCATTTACACAATGTAACAACCAGCTACATCAGTATTCTACTACCATTTACACAATGTAACAACCAGCTACATCAGTATTCTACTACCATTTACACAATGTAACAACCAGCTACATCAGTATTCTACTACCATTTACACAATGTAACAACCAGCTACATCAGTATTCTACGTACCATTTACACAATGTAACAACCAGCTACATCAGTATTCTACTACCATTTACACAATGTAACAACCAGCTACATCAGTATTCTACTACCATTTACACAATGTAACAACCAGCTACATCAGTATTCTACTACCATTTACACAATGTAACAACCAGCTACATCAGTATTCTACTACCATTTACACAATGTAACAACCAGCTACATCAGTATTCTACTACCATTTACACAATGTAACAACCAGCTACATCAGTATTCTACTACCATTTACACAATGTAACAACCAGCTACATCAGTATTCTACTACCATTTACACAATGTAACAACCAGCTACATCAGTATTCTACTACCATTTACACAATGTAACAACCAGCTACATCAGTATTCTACTACCATTTACACAATGTAACAACCAGCTACATCAGTATTCTACTACCATTTACACAATGTAACAACCAGCTACATCAGTATTCTACTACCATTTACACAATGTAACAACCAGCTACATCAGTATTCTACTACCATTTACACAATGTAACAACCAGCTACATCAGTATTCTACTACCATTTACACAATGTAACAACCAGCTACATCAGTATTCTACTACCATTTACACAATGTAACAACCAGCTACATCAGTATTCTACTACCATTTACACAATGTAACAACCAGCTACATCAGTATTCTACTACCATTTACACAATGTAACAACCAGCTACATCAGTATTCTACTACCATTTACACAATGTAACAACCAGCTACATCAGTATTCTACGTCCATTTACACAATGTAACAACCAGCTACATCAGTATTCTACTACCATTTACACAATGTAACAACCAGCTACATCAGTATTCTACTACCATTTACACAATGTAACAACCAGCTACATCAGTATTCTACTACCATTTACACAATGTAACAACCAGCTACATCAGTATTCTACTACCATTTACACAATGTAACAACCAGCTACATCAGTATTCTACTACCATTTACACAATGTAACAACCAGCTACATCAGTATTCTACTACCATTTCTCTTCTCCCGCGGAATGTTTACTTACAACTCATTTACATAAGATGTGAATATTTATTCTGTTCAAAGTCAAGACGTTGAGAAACTATAATATTGTTTATCCTCTAACCCACTTTGATCAAGAGATATTTTTTGATTCCCGATTATCTGAGAATATTACAGATACCGTCTGAGAATACTACAGATACTGTCTGAGAATACTACAGATACCGTCTGAGAATACTACAGATACCGTCTGAGAATACTACAAATACCGTCTGAGAATACTACAGATACCGTCTGAGAATACTACAGATACCGTCTGAGAATACTACAGATACCGTCTGAGAATACTACAGATACCGTCTGAGAATACTACAGATACCGTCTGAGAATACTACAGATACCGTCTGAGAATACTACAGATACCGTCTGAGAATACTACAGATACCGTCTGAGAATACTACAGATACCGTCTGAGAATACTACAGATACTGTCTGAGAATACTACAGATACTGTCTGAGAATACTACAGATACTGTCTGAGAATACTACAGATACTGTCTGAGAATACTACAGATACTGCCTGAGAATACTACAGATACCGTCTGAGAATACTACAGATACCGTCTGAGAATACTACAGATACTGCCTGAGAATACTACAGATACCGTCTGAGAATACTACAGATACTGTCTGAGAATACTACAGATACCGTCTGAGAATAATACAGATACCGTCTGAGAATACTACAGATACTGTCTGACAATACTACAGATACCGTCTGAGAATACTACAGATACCGTCTGAGAATACTACAGATACCGTCTGAGGAATACTACAGATACCGTCTGAGAATACTACAGATACCGTCTGAGGAATACTACAGATACTGTCTGAGAATACTACAGATACCGTCTGAGAATACTACAGATACCGTCTGAGAATACTACAGATACCGTCTGAGGAATACTACAGATACCGTCTGAGAATACTACAGATACCGTCTGAGAATACTACAGATACCGTCTGAGAATACTACAGATACCGTCTGAGAATACTACAGATACTGTCTGAGAATACTACAGATACTGCCTGAGAATACTACAGATACTGCCTGAGAATACTACAGATACTGTCTGGGAATACTACAGATACTGTCTGAGAATACTACAGATACTGCCTGAGAATACTACAGATACCGTCTGGGAATACTACAGATACTGTCTGAGAATACTACAGATACTGTCTGGGAATAGTACAGATAACATCTGAGAATACTACAGATGTAGTCAGACTTCTGACTCAAATAGACAAAGTTTGAAAACTTTATTCTGTGACGTATGTATTCTAATTAGAAAAAAGAAATAATAAAACAATTTCATTACTTTATTTAGAAACAATTACATGATTCAATTTACCTAAAACAATTCTACCTTTTCTCATAGCACAATTATGCTAAAGAAATAACATAACAGATAACTTCTTAGCACAACCTAGATGTAACGTACATCATGCGCTCTGAGAAGAGAACTGTTCAATCTTCATGTTTCTGTCTGACTCAGAGCTCCTGTCATTTTGCTTTGTTCCATTGTCAAATATTCCAGTCTGAGTCCTGAGTCCCGTTGGGAAAAATATTTCATGAGAAGACGGCGTTACCATGTGGAGATGTGATGTTGCTCGAAGACGTGATTCCATGTCAGAACGGGAGGTGAGAAGAGGGATCGAGGTGCAGACCAGACGGATACTCTGGATAGGCCTATCTCTCAACTGCTCTCCGCCTCAACCCCCAGTCTTAACGCTTGTCTTGTCAAAACTGTCCCTCAGTTGTCAGACAGCCGACCTCTCTGTTGCCAGGTAACTCCTAACCAATGTTGACGGACTAATTGCTGTCCCTGTGTGAAAAGAAAAGGTTATCGTTGAAGATTCCCGGGAGAGAAAAACCACGTTCAGAATCTCTGGATGAGCATGTGTGTGAGGCGGAGTGGGGAGGTGTGATAACGGTGTCCAAGTTGTCATTGATGTTGACTGGTTTTGGGATGGCAGTGTAGGGGGGGGGTTACCTTCTGAGACGGTGCCAGGGGTTTAGAGAGAGAGAGAGAGAGATGTACTCCTTTACCTGGCTCCCTCCCTCCTCTCTCTCTCTCTCTCTCTCTCTCTCTGGGGGTAGACTGGATGAGAGACTGTCAAATACAACTGACTGACAAAAAGGAAGACTGACGTGTCCGACTGATGAAAATGTCTCTTTATCCTGCTGTGTGCAGAACCTTGTTTGGGAAAATAGTGCTATTAAAAATACAGACGAGATGGTCCCTGCAGGGTTTCAGGCTGTGAATGTTTTCTTTCTAGCGGTGGACTGGGAATTTCCCTGTTGCATTAACAACCAGTCAATAGGGTACTGTATAGCTGGGAAACATGGGTAAAAAGAAGCAGTACAGGTGCTGTCTCTTTTCCATAGCAGTTCATAGATACTACTGCTGCCGCCGCTCTGTCAGCTCTCCTCCTAATTACTGAGAAAAGGGCCATTCCACATGGTAATTGTTTGTTCCAGTGTCACAGCAGACATACAGATCACAGTGACCATTTAACAGCTCGTATCACACAGAGGTCAGAGGTCAGGGTATCAGTCAGAAGAGTCTGATCCCCAGTCGGCATCAAAACCCTCATTTAACCCAGTCTAACCTCTCACAGCTTCATTTAACCCGGTCTAACCTCTCACAGCTTCATTTAACCCAGTCTAAACTCTCACAGCTTC
This sequence comes from Salmo trutta, assembly GCF_901001165.1. Lineage (NCBI taxonomy): Eukaryota > Metazoa > Chordata > Actinopteri > Salmoniformes > Salmonidae > Salmo > Salmo trutta. The sequence continues at coordinate 746,615 of NW_021822178.1, read as the reverse complement.
ATTTAACCCGGTCTAACCTCTCACAGCTTCATTTAACCCAGTCTAAACTCTCACAGCTTCATTTAACCCGGTCTAACCTCTCACAGCTTCATTTAACCCAGTCTAACCTCTCACAGCTTCATTTAACCCGGTCTAACCTCTCACAGCTTCATTTAACCCAGTCTAACCTCTCACAGCTTCATTTAACCCGGTCTAACCTCTCACAGCTTCATTTAACCCGGTCTAACCTCTCACAGCTTCATTTAACCCGGTCTAACCTCTCACAGCTTCATTTAACCCGGTCTAACCTCTCACAGCTTCATTTAACCCGGTCTAACCTCTCACAGCTTCATTTAACCCGGTCTAACCTCTCACAGCTTCATTTAACCCAGTCTAACCTCTCACAGCTTCATTTAACCCGGTCTAACCTCTCACAGCTTCATTTAACCCAGTCTAACCTCTCACAGCTTCATTTAACCCGGTCTAACCTCTCACAGCTTCATTTAACCCAGTCTAACCTCTCACAGCTTCATTTAACCCGGTCTAACCTCTCACAGCTTCATTTAACCCAGTCTAAACTCTCACAGCTTCATTTAACCCAGTCTAACCTCTCACAGCTTCATTTAACCCAGTCTAACCTCTCACAGCTTCATTTAACCCAGTCTAACCTCTCACAGCTTCATTTAACCCGGTCTAACCTCTCACAGCTTCATTTAACCCAGTCTAACCTCTCACAGCTTCATTTAACCCAGTCTAACCTCTCACAGCTTCATTTAACCCGGTCTATTTCCTCCCAGAGAACTCATCTCTCACAGCCTCCTTTGTTAAATCTCTGTCTCTGCATTCATCGTGACTGTTTCCCCTCGCTATGAGTCGATCTGGCTTCAGTCCATATAATATCTCTGTCTCTGCATTCATCGTGACTGTTTCCCCTCGCTAAGTGTTGATCTGGCTTCAGTCCATATAATATCTCTGTCTCTGCATTCATCGTGACTGTTTCCCCCTCGCTAAGTGTTGATCTGGCTTCAGTCCATATAATATCTCTGTCTCTGCATTCATCGTGACTGTTTCCCCTCGCTAAGTGTTGATCTGGCTTCAGTCCATATAATATCTCTGTCTCTGCATTCATCGTGACTGTGTCCCCCTCGCTAAGTGTTGATCTGGCTTCAGTCCATATAATATCTCTGTCTCTGCATTCATCGTGACTGTGTTCCCTCGCTAAGTGTTGATCTGGCTTCAGTCCATATAATATCTCTGGCTCATGTTCTGACATTGACAGCTGAATCATGACACTATTCCACACAGAGGGTTGTTGCGTAGTGCCATAGAGCAGTAGAGAAGCATTATCATGGTTTTTGCGTAGCCCAATAGAGCAATAGATAAGCATTATCATTGTTTTTGGGGTCCAGGGGTCCAGGGTCCGGGGTCCAGGGGTCCAGGGTCCATAGTCCAGGGTCCAGGGTCCAGGGCCCAGGAAAAATGTAGCCTTTCTATAAACGCGTTTCATGCAATTCTATGTGATTTTACATGACTGGATCTTTTTTTTTAATACCGCACAAATGATTGAAATCAAAGGCTACTTTGACACAGGACAAACAGAGAATCAGAGGTCAATTAAAAAGGACCTCGTCTTGAATCCATCAACCTAGGCCTAGGTGTGTGGAGACATATTGTAGGAAATTATATTATAGTCCTAAAAAAAAAAGCTTAGTCCCATACGCTTGTTCCAAAAGCCTAATCTGTCTCTCATTCTACTTTGTAAAACCAATGCCGTTCACAACAACAGGCCTATTTGGAAGTTTATCAAATATTTTGGTAGCCTAGAGACAGATTAGTCTTCACTTTTCATCAGGAGCCATTTGCTTTCCAACCTGTGTTATCACGCGGTTGTATTTGAAATATTGCGAAAGGCCTGTTTGGGCTGCTGTTTACTGACAGATTTACAGCGTGTTCCCCGACTGTAGGCTTTTCCTTGTGATTGGGCCCAGGGGCGGAGCCAGAGTGGACACACCTGACATCTGATTGGCCACCCCAGGTGCCTACCCCAAAATGTCATTCGCTACTGGTAGTTTGATGCTGATTGACATCTCATTTCACCTCTTGTTGAAAGAATCATTTATTTTTCAAATCGAGGACAAGGAAGAGAGAATATTAACGTCGGTTGCGAGATACAGAAGAAGAAGAAGAGAGAATTTATTCCACAGTTTCACGAGCTCTTTTCGCAATTGGCGAAAGCATCCTATTTGAAGTGCGTTTTAAGGCTTAGCATCGGGTTTAGGTTTCGGTTAAAGGAGGCTGTGGAAGTTAACGTTAGACCGTAGGCTCCATTTAACAAACAGTTAATCAGATTAGAGAGATCGGTTCCCAATTTCGCCTAACATTATGTTTACATCTGTGATAATAATACACACATATATACAGTGCAGTGTCGTAAGTTACAGTATACGAATGTTTAGCTATTTGTGGGGTAACTAGGTAACTAGGTAACTAGGCTACAGCTGTCAGTGTTCATCAAGTTAACATTCAGCGATTTGAAATCTATTAACTCAGTTGTATTTTCGAACTTAAAACTCAAAACGAACAAATGTTATTATCAATCTGTTAACGTTACTCAAAAGCATGACCCTCTCATAGAGAAAAGGATGAATGCATGTGGCAATGCTAAGTACACAAGCCACCGAATCCAGAAGGAAGTTCTTGAGGGCTTAGCTGAGATGGTACAAAGGGAAGTAATAAGACAAGTAAAGATTTCAAATTAAATAAAATCAAAGTTTATTTGTCACGTGCGCTGAATACAACAGGTGTAGTAGACCTCACAGTGAAATGCTGAATACAACAGGTGTAGTAGACCTCACAGTGAAATGCTGAATACAACAGGTGTAGTAGACCTCACAGTGAAATGCTGAATACAACAGGTGTAGTAGACCTCACAGTGAAATGCTGAATACAACAGGTGTAGTAGACCTTACAGTGAAATGCTGAATACAACAGGTGTAGTAGACCTCACAGTGAAATGCTGAATACAACAGGTGTAGACCTTACAGTGAAATGCTGAATACAACAGGTGTAGACCTCACAGTGAAATGCTGAATACAACAGGTGTAGTAGACCTTACAGTGAAATGCTGAATACAACAGGTGTAGTAGACCTTACAGTGAAATGCTGAATACAACAGGTGTAGTAGACCTCACAGTGAAATGCTGAATACAACAGGTGTAGTAGACCTCACAGTGAAATGCTGAATACAACAGATGTAGTAGACCTTACAGTGAAATGCTGAATACAACAGGTGTAGTAGACCTCACAGTGAAATGCTGAATACAACAGGTGTAGTAGACCTCACAGTGAAATGCTGAATACAACAGGTGTAGTAGACCTTACAGTGAAATGCTGAATACAACAGGTGTAGTAGACCTCACAGTGAAATGCTGAATACAACAGGTGTAGTAGACCTCACAGTGAAATGCTGAATACAACAGGTGTAGTAGACCTCACAGTGAAATGCTGAATACAACAGGTGTAGTAGACCTCACAGTGAAATGCTGAATACAACAGGTGTAGTAGACCTCACAGTGAAATGCTGAATACAACAGGTGTAGTAGACCTCACAGTGAAATGCTGAATACAACAGGTGTAGTAGACCTTACAGTGAAATGCTGAATACAACAGGTGTAGTAGACCTGACAGTGAAATGCTGAATACAACAGGTGTAGTTGACCTTACAGTGAAATGCTGAATACAACAGGTGTAGTAGACCTCACAGTGAAATGCTGAATACAACAGGTGTAGTAGACCTTACAGTGAAATGCTGAATACAACAGGTGTAGTAGACCTCACAGTGAAATGCTGAATACAACAGGTGTAGACCTCACAGTGAAATGCTGAATACAACAGGTGTAGTAGACCTGACAGTGAAATGCTGAATACAACAGGTGTAGTAGACCTCACAGTGAAATGCTGAATACAACAGGTGTAGTAGACCTCACAGTGAAATGCTGAATACAACAGGTGTAGTAGACCTCACAGTGAAATGCTGAATACAACAGGTGTAGTAGACCTTACAGTGAAATGCTGAATACAACAGGTGTAGTAGACCTTACAGTGAAATGCTGAATACAACAGGTGTAGTAGACCTTACAGTGAAATGCTGAATACAACAGGTGTAGTAGACCTTACAGTGAAATGCTGAATACAACAGGTGTAGTAGACCTCACAGTGAAATGCTGAATACAACAGGTGTAGTAGACCTTACAGTGAAATGCTGAATACAACAGGTGTAGTAGACCTCACAGTGAAATGCTGAATACAACAGGTGTAGACCTTACAGTGAAATGCTGAATACAACAGGTGTAGTAGACCTTACAGTGAAATGCTTAGTTACAGGGTCTAACTAACAGTGCAAAAAAGGTATTAGTTGAACAATAGGTAAATAAAGAAATAAAAACAACAGTAAAAAGTGAAAAATAGCAGTAGCGAGGCTATATACAGTAGAGAGGCTATATACAGTAGAGAGGCTATATACAGTAGAGAGGCTATATACAGTAGTGAGGCTATATACAGTAGTGAGGCTATATACAGTAGGTGCATCTGTCATGATCGGAAAGCATTCTGGTGTGTCTTCACGGATTAAAAACAGTGCAAGATTTGTATTTTATGTGCACTGTAATCCAAATTGTTTGAATTTGGTTCTTGTCGGTGCTGTAAAAATCAGTGCCTGAGGCAGTTAACTTTTTTTTTCTCTCCTGCAGAAGTTTTATAACTTTGTATCTGGCTCGTATACGTTCATCTCAAGTGGCTTGCAGTTCAGAAAGAGCTGTATCCACAGAACTACAGAGACTTACGGATGTAAGGTGGGCATGCAGATACATGGCGTGCCGTAATCTGAGGGACAGGCTTCCAGCAGTTCTGAGAGCGCTACAGGATATCACACTTTAAAATAGTGGTGATACTGTAGATCAGTGGAGGCAAGGGCCTGCCTTTCTCAGATAGATTTACATTTCAAAGGGCTTTTGATTACCTTTTGTAAAGTGCTTGGTGATGCCAAATGTCTTTCCCGACACGCTCCAATCAAGCTCTCTTGACCTAGCAAGGGCCGTGGATCTAGCAGGTGCCCTTACAGACACATTACAGGACTACAGAAGTGAGGGTTACTTTGGAGAACTATTTAAAAGAGTTTGAAGAGATTGCAGAGCACTGCAAAATAAGTGAGAGAAAAAAACGTGTCTAAAACAAGCTTTAAGATTTCACGACTCATTGATGATGAGCGCTGTAGGACAGAAGAATAGTGACCAAAGTGTTGGGGAGAGCTTCCAAAGAGCTATCTTTTATCAGGTGCTTGACAATCTCACAGCTGAGCTGCAGAGGCGTTTTTCAAAGAAGAATTGTGAGATAATTACATTTACGTCATTTAGCAGACGCTCTTATCCAGAGGTGAATGAATACATTTCATACAATTTCATACATTTTTATTTTTTCTGTGCTGGCCCCCCGTGGGAATCGAACCCACAACCCTGGTGTTGCAAACACCATGCTCTACCAACTGAGCTACAGGGAAGGCCCATAATGCAAGGGGTCCAGTCTCTCAACCCAAAGAGTACAACATTCTTGAATGAGGAGCCTCTGTTTGCCTTTGCACAGACCTTTGAGTCACATTTAGAGAACCTCAAACACGAGGTTCATCAAACCAAGTGGCTTCTTGATAGGAGAGAGAAAAGTGCAAGGGACAGACCGTCTACTCTCCTTGACTTTGTTGTGTTTCTAGAACCTTATAAAGAGGTCTTCCGTGAGCTATTTCGACTTTGTAAGATTTCTGTTGTTACACCAGTCAGCAGTGTTTCTTGCGAGAGAATCTTCTCAGCTTTAAAAACGGATTTAAAACCCACCTTAGGACATCAATGGTTGATGACAGGTGACGTCACCTGGGAATTCTCAGTGTTGAGTCACCTGGGAATTCTCAGTGTTGAGTCACCTGGGAATTCTCAGTGTTGAGTCACCTGGGAATTCTCAGTGTTGAGTCACCTGGGAATTCTCAGTGTTGAGTCAAGGAGGGCCACGCTCCCCTCAACACGGATGAGTTTGTGAAACGTTTTGCCATTTCTCACCAGAACCGTAGAATTATGCTGTTGTTAAATCTACCTAGCGTATTATGTCACACAGATTTAATATGGTCTTGATGAGGCTAACATTTCTTTGCTATTAGTTAACATAATATATATGAGCATTAAATATGATACTGTAAGTTTGTAATATTGATGGGCCTCAAAATTATTAATATTTTTCCAAGTCCATTTCTGCTTGATACCTGGTATGTCAAATAGCGGTGTGTTTTTTTTGTTTGTTGTAAATGTACTTTTTTTGTAAATAAACTGTGAACTTTATGTAACACACAAATGCAATCTTATCTCCTTGGTGCTTGAGCTTTATTTTCTGAAAATATTTTGGATGTGTGTGTGTGTGTGTGTGTGTGAGAGAGAGAGAGAGAGAGAGAGAGAAAGAAATTGAGCTGCAGTTCACTGACTATTCATAGTATGTTAAAGAACTCTAGTAAAGTAACCCTTTCTGGACCTCACTATCTACCACATTGAAGAACTCCGGGTTAAATTAATGATAATTTCTACCTCTAAATCAGCAATCATAGAATTCATTCATTTTGCAGACGCTCTTATCCAGAGCAACTTACAGTAGTGAATGCATACATTTCATACATTTTTTTTTTTTCCCTGTGCTGGCCCCCCATGGGAATCAAACCCACAACCCTGGTGTTGCAAACACCATGCTCTACCAACTGAGCTACAGGGAAGGCTCATGCTCCTTAGATGCCAGATTAGGATTACAGACACATTATCTGTCAAGGCCACCCCATGTATAAAACCCTAGTCCCACCACTGGATTAGGCTACCCACAATCCACAGCTAGGCTGTATTTTTACTTTTATATAAACTATTGATCTTCTGAGGCTAAATTATAGACCAACACCCGGTGAAATATTCTGATATTATATCATTTCGGTGAATCTCTCACTCTAGTTACGTGAGAGATTCAAGGCGCGCTTCTTGCTCTCACCACGGCAACCGCCACGCATCGGTCTCTAGGCTGCACCGCTGCGTTAACCCGTTAACCCGGAGCCGCCCCGATACCAATCAATAACTAGAATATCAGGCACGTTTTCTAACGTTACGAGGAGAGAGAAAAAAATGTAATCCTAGGAGATGTATCAGATCCGGGGCAAATATGTTCCGTAACGAAACTGTCTAAAATTGAGAGGTGCTTGATCCTGTTCTGACAGGAAATGAAGCACTGGGAAAAGGTGTTATTAAAACTGAATGTGTATTTGCGTTGCAGATACCTGTCAGACTTCCCTTTTGAGATTATACAGTAATGTTCTGGAATTCATCCATATCTGTGGATGGTTGGTCTGACGTTGACATGTGAATCCTGACTGTGTTTCCCACACAGAGAGGGAGACAGAGGGAGTCAATCTCTGGTGCAGATATATAAAAAAAAAAAATCGACTGAGGTCAAGCGGCTAATTACCCAAATGCTTTTGTAATTGGAAAGGAGATTTTATAATATCCCCTTATAATTAGCTTTTTATTACTGTCTGGCTCTGCTCTGCATCTCAATGGAAATGGTTGAAATGTAGATCTGGCTATTCTGAGGGATGTAGGACATTCTGGACTGTATAGATCTGGTTATGCTGAGGGATGTAGGACATTCTGGACTGTATAGATCTGGTTATGCTGAGGGATGTAGGACATTCTGGACTGTATAGATCTGGTTATGCTGAGGGATGTAGGACATTCTGGACTGTATAGATCTGGCTATTCTGAGGGATGTAGAACATTCTGGACTGTATAGATCTGGTTATGCTGAGGGATAATGTTGAAGTAGAACATTCTGGACTGTATAGATCTGGTTATGCTGAGGGATGTAGGACATTCTGAACTCTATAGATCTGGTTATGCTGAGGGATAATGTCGAAGTAGGACATTCTGAACTGTGTAGATCTGGTTATGCTGAGGGAATGAAGAACATTCTGGACTGTGTAGATCTGGCTATGCTGAGGGATAATGTAGAAGTAGGACATGCTGAACTACATTGATCTGGTTATGCTGAGGGATAATGTAGAAGTAGGACATGCTGAACTACATTGATCTGGTTATGCTGAGGGATAATGTAGAAGTAGGACATGCTGAACTTCATTGATCTGGTTAAGCTGAGGGATAATGTAGAAGTAGGACATGCTGAACTACATTGATCTGGTTATGCTGAGGGATAATGTAGAAGTAGGACATGCTGAACTACATTGATCTGGTTATGCTGAGGGATAATGTAGAAGTAGGACATTCTGAACTGTGTAGATCTGGTTATGCTGAGGGATAATGTAGAAGTAGGATATTCTGAACTGTATAGATATGGTTATGCTGAGGGATAATGTAGAAGTAAGACTTCTGAACTGTGTATATCTGGGTATGCTGAGGGATAAGTTCTAAGTAAGACATTCTGAACTATGCAGTCTACTGGAAAAGTCTGAAATTTATTTTTGTGGATAATATCCCTCTTTGGTGACCTTGAAGTTTAAAAATACTATAGCTGTGTCAGATCTATTGAACCAAAAGAGGTTTCCAACCTCAAGTCTGTTCCTGGTTAGAGGAAGGTTAAATAAATATCAGAAAATATTTTCTGCAGTACAACACTACTGTGATCTCAACGAGATATTCGTTCCTTTACTGTACAAACCAACGATGATTCATTTTTCTGAAGGATCCTAGTAATAGGCCTAGTCAGTACTGGAAGAGGATCAATGGCGTACTTCTGTCAGGGAAGACTTCAGGAGCCATTATCTCTCACTGTATTAACAAATGTAAAAACCTCATCTGGGCTCCAGGAGCCATTATCTGTGAATGCATAAACACGTCGAACCAATATCCGCATCCACAAAGTGTTTTAGAGCAGGTGTGCTGGTCTAGGGTGTGTCCATATAATCTAATACATTATGATCTGTCCATATAATCTAATACATTATGATCTAGTATCTGTCCATATAATCTAATACATTATGATCTAGGATCTGTCCATATAATCTGATTCATTATGATCTAGGATCTGTCCATATAATCTAATTCATTATGATCTAGGATCTGCCCATATAATCTAATACATTATGATCTAGGATCTGCCCATATAATCTAATACATTATGATCTAGGATCTATAATCTAATTCATTATGATCTAGGATCTGTCCATATAATCTAATACATTATGATCTAGGATCTGTCCATATAATCTAATTCATTAGGATCTGTCCATATAATCTAATACATTATGATATAAACGGCCAAACTGATCTGAGATCAGCACTCCTAGAAGCTTTGTGGACACAGGTCCTGGTCTCATCGGTTTTTCCACATATTTCCTTCACAAGGTCTTCATCGTTGAACTGGGGTCTTCATCGTTGAACTGGCAGAGATTGTCAACTGAACACGGCAGATGAACTGACAGAGATTGTCAACTGAACACGGCAGATGAACTGGCAGAGATTGTCAACTGAGCACGGCAGATGTACTGACAGAGATTGTCAACTGAACACGGCAGATGTACTGACAGAGATTGTCAACTGAACACGGCAGATGTACTGACAGAGATTGTCAACTGAACACGGCAGATGTAGAACCTCGTCAGAGTCAACCCAAATGACATTTGTTTCTGTCCAGAAAGACTTGAGGAGAAATGTGCCCATGTTTATAGTTAAATTAATAATACATTTAAATAGTTAAATAAAGGTTCAATTAAAAAATACATATATATATATATATATATATATATATATTTTTTTTTTTTTTTTTTTTAATTGAACCTTTATTTAACTATAAAGCGAATAGGGTGCCAGGAAGAAGGCATCTAAAAGGCCTCATGAACTCACTATATATATATATATATATATATATATATATATATATACAGTGCACCACTTTTGACCAAAGCCCATTAAGAATATAGGGAATAGGGTGCCATTTGGGACTCACATCAGGAGTTTTAATACGTTTGTGTTTAATTATTCAAACTCTGCTGCTTTGTCACATTATTAATTCTGATTAAGGCTAGACATTTGACTGGAGGTCTAGGTTGGTCACCAAGGAAACGGTGCATTTCCGTAACGCAGGGAATACTTGACAACCCACAAAGTCATGATTTGACTCGGTACATTGTGACCCTTTAAGTTACAGAGTAAAGTCTGTGGAAAGTTGATCCCCTACGTTCCACCAGAGGGCTCATAGGGGAAACATACGACACTAGTACTGGTAGAGATCCCTAGCCTGGTCCCAGACCTGTTAGTGTTGTCTAGTCAACTGTTATGGTCCCTAGCCTGGTCCCAGACCTGTTTGTGTTGTCTAGTCAACTCCTATGGTCCCTAGCCTGGTCTCACACCTGTTAGTGTTGTCTAGTGAACTGTTATGGTCCCTAGCCTGGTCCCAGATCTGTTTGTGTTGTCTAGTCAACTCCTATGGTCCCTAGCCTGGTCCCAGACCTGTTTGTGTTGTCTAGTCAACTCCTATGGTCCCTAGCCTGGTCTCAGACCTGTTAGTGTTGTCTAGTGAACTGTTATGGTCCCTAGCCTGGTCCCAGATCTGTTTGTGTTGTCTAGTCAACTGTTATGGTCCTTAGCCTGTTCCCAGACCTGTTAGTGTTGTCTAGTCAACTCCTAGGGTCCCTAGCCTGGTCTCACACCTGTTAGTGTTGTCTAGTGAACTGTTATGGTCCCTAGCCTGGTCCCAGATCTGTTTGTGTTGTCTAGTCAACTGTTATGGTCCTTAGCCTGGTCCCAGACCTGTTAGTGTTGTCTAGTCAACTCATATGGTCCCTAGCCTGGTCTCAGACCTGTTAGTGTTGTCTAGTCAACTGTTATGGTCCCTAGCCTGGTCCCAGACCTGTTTGTGTTGTCTAGACAACTCCTATGGTCCCTAGCCTGGTCCCAGACCTGTTAGTGTTGTCTAGTCAACTGTTATGGTCCCTAGCCTGGTCTCAGACCTGTTAGTGTTGTCTAGTCAACTGTTATGGTCCCTAGCCTGGTCCCAGACCTGTTTGTGTTGTCTTGTCAACTCCTATGGTCCTTAGCCTGGTCCCAGACCTGTTTGATCTCATCAAGTAAATAACTATGGTGTGTATGAATGCCCTTTAAAATGATTACCATGACTAAAATGAATAACATGATTAACGTTGAACAGAATGTCAGGCAGCAGCTTCTTTCAGCTATCACCGTGTTTAACATGTATTACAACATGTTAGTAGCATATTAACGAACCCTCATGACATAGGGTTTGAATAGGATGTCGCATTTCTCAAGGCAGTGGCCAGTTTTGCCTGACAGAAAATCACCAGGTTATTTAATATCTGTGATTGTGACTCAAAGGTCAGTGAAGCGTCGTGCCGTGTTAGAAAAACTGAATGTTGGCTTGGTAAAATAAGGTGAACGCTGTCTCGATGAATTTCTCAGTAAATGGGTTCTTGAAATAGGGTTAGAACGCCATGCTGGATTAGCCACACAGTGTATCTGCACTGTTAGTCGCCGTGCATGTGAGACTGGATGTGAAAGAGAGGGCTCTCTTAATAAGGCACTTGGCATTGAAGCTGAAGGACCCTGATCTATTGATTAAGCCATCAGTGTATACTACAGTACAGCTGGTTGTCCAATAGTATATCAGAGTGTATTCTACAGTACAGCTGGTTGTCCAATAGTATATCAGAGTGTATACTACAGTATAGCATATCAGAGTGTATACCACAGTATAGCATATCAGAGTGTATACCACAGCATATCAGAGTGTATACTACAGTATAGCATATCGGAGTGTATACTACAGTATAGCATATCAGAGTGTATACCACAGTATATCAGAGTGTATACCACAGTATATCAGAGTGTATACTACAGTATAGCAGAGTGTATACTACAGTATATCAGAGTGTATACTACAGTATATCATAGTGTATACTACAGTATATCAGAGTGTATACTACAGTATAGCTGGTTGTCCAATAGTATATCAGAGTGTGTTCTACAGTACAGCCGGTTGTCCAATAGTATATCAGAGTGTGTTCTACAGTACAGCTGGTTGTCCAATAGCATATCAGAGTGTATTCTACAGTATAGCTTGTTGTCCAATAGTATATCAGAGTGAATATTATAGTATAGCTTGTTGTCCAATAGTATATCAGTGTATACTACAGTATAGCTGGTTGTCCAGTAGCATATCAGAGTGTATACCACAGTATAGCATATCAGAGTGTATACTACAGTATATCAGAGTGTATACTACAGTATATCAGAGTGTATACTACAGTATATCAGTGTATACTACAGTATATCAGAGTATATACTACAGTATATCAGAGTGTATACTACAGTATAGCATATCAGAGTGTATACTACAGTATAGCATATCAGAGTGTATATTACAGTATAGCATATCAGAGTGTATACTACAGTATATCAGAGTGTATACTACAGTATATCAGAGTGTATACCACAGTATATCAGAGTGTATACTACAGTATATCAGAGTGTATACTACAGTATAGCATATCAGAGTGTATACCACAGTATATCAGAGTGTATACTACAGTATATCAGAGTGTATACTACAGTATAGCATATCAGAGTGTATACTACAGTATAGCATATCAGAGTGTATACCACAGTATATCAGAGTGTATACTACAGTATATCAGAGTGTATACTACAGTATATCAGAGTGTATACTACAGTATATCAGAGTGTATACTACAGTATATCAGAGTGTATACTACAGCATATTAGAGTGTATACTACAGTATATCAGAGTGTATACTACAGTATATCAGAGTGTATACTACAGCATATTAGAGTGTATACTACAGTATATCAGAGTGTATACTACAGTATATCAGAGTGTACACTACAGTATAGCATATCAGATTGTATACTACAGTATATCAGAGTGTATACCACAGTATATCAGAGTGTATACTACAGTGGTGACTGTCCTACAAGACAGTAGATCTCCAGGAAGAGGGTGGGACTGAAAACCTACAGGACGGTAGATCTCCAGGAAGAGGGTTGGACTGAAAACCTACAGGACAGTAGATCTCCAGGAAGAGGGTGGGACTGAAAACCTACAGGACATTAGATCTCCAGGAAGAGGGTTGGACTGAAAACCTACAGGACAGTAGATCTCCAGGAAGAGGGTTGGACTGAAAACCTACAGGACATTAGATCCTCAGGAAGAGGGTTGGACTGAAAACCTACAGGACATTAGATCTCCAGGAAGAGGGTTGGACTGAAAACCTACAGGACATTAGATCTCCAGTAAGAGGGTTGGACTGAAAACCTACAGGACAGTAGATCTCCAGGAAGAGGGTTGGACTGAAAACCTACAGGACATTAGATCTCCAGTAAGAGGGTTGGACTGAAAACCTACAGGACGGTAGATCTCCAGGAAGAGGGTTGGACTGAAACCCTACAGGACAGTAGATATCCAGGAAGAGGGTTGGACTGAAAACCTACAGGACATTAGATCTCCAGTAAGAGGGTTGGACTGAAAACCTACAGGACATTAGATCCTCAGGAAGAGGGTTGGACTGAAAACCTACAGGACATTAGATCTCCAGGAAGAGGGTTGGGCAGCCCTGCCCTATATAATACACTGCTGTTGCCCAGGGCTCCTTATGGTACAGGCTTCATCTGAAATGGACCCTTAAGGCCCTGGTCGATAGCAGTGCTCTGTAAAGGCTCTGAGGGGCTCTGCTTGGATAAAAGCTCCATGTCATGTTGATTCTTTATTATTTTCGTTTCTGTGTTCTCGTAGAAGACAAAGGACATTGGGATTGGCCTGCTCTAACCCGGCATTTTCCAAACTCAGTACTCTGGACCCTTAAAGGGGTGCACGTTTTTTTTGTTTTTTTTTGCATTAACACTACACAGCTGATTCAAATGACCAAAGCTTGATGATTAGTTGATTATTTGAATCAGCTGTGTATTGCTAGGGCAAAAAACGAACAAAGTGTGCACTTCTTGGGAAACCCTGTCCTGACCTGTCTTTCTCTCTGAGCTCTGACAGATAACTACATGACTTTATGTATTCACCTTCAGCTTGTCCTGTAGTCAGTTTCCCCCTCTGGCCAAGCACCAGGTATGGAGGAATAGAAATGGCCAAGGCATCCAGATAATAGTCAGACGGTCAAAGGGCTTCTGAGTCCTGGCTCAGAGCCAGCATTAACATCAGACGGCTTGCTTCCCAATTGGCACCCTATTCCCTATATAGTGCACTACTACCCTATTGGCCCTGGTCAAAAGTAGTGCACTATATAGGTGATATTGTGCGATTTGGGACGCATCCTCAGTGAGTCGGCTACCCAGACCTCATTTGGACCCATACAGGACTATCAGAGACAACATGGGACATTACACTAATGTAGAAATTATTATTACATTAATAAAAATACATTTCATAATGTTTACCTCTGCTAAAATATTAAACTCAAACATCACATTTGTCAAAACTCATTTTAGAGAAACATTTTTGAACAGTGCAGTAAAAGTGTCGAAATGTGTTTTATGTGTTTTATTGCTATAGGAGAGTTTGATAAAGCCCTGTATTAATATATTATATAGAGCCTGGTATTAATCTATAGTAATATTGTATTGAGCCTGGGGACATTCTTGATAAGTGAGTCAGCAAAAACATCCTGTCTGCGTTTAAAATGGCACCCTATTCCCTATATACTGTAGTTCACTACAACCCTATAGGCCCTGGTCTAACGTAGTGCACTATGTAAGGAATAGGATGCCATTTGTGATGCAATCCCAGCTGATTCACATTCAGTTGTGTCCTTGCTGAATTAACACATGAATATTCAGCTTGTTGACGCCAGCAGCGCAGACAACTAGAATCTCTTCTTAGTTAATTACCAACTTCACTAATTTAATTTGAGATGTCCGTGCAAATGTAAATATAACGGACGCATTTTTCTGTTTTAATTAGTTACTGATGCTTAGGCCAGTATTTCATTTAACGCAAACAGTGGATTTTCCTGAAGGGGTTTCAGAAGGGCATTTGACTTTGCCAAATACCCACAAATCATATCTGTGTCATCCGGAATAGGACTTCCAGTACAGCACTTAATACAGTGTGAAGACGATCTATTCTGACGTACAGAGACTAGTGTAACTCTCTCTATAGGACTCCAGTCTGGTCTGCCTACTTTTCTCAGACAACTCTTCAGCCTTCTGTCAGAGCCATTGAAGTCTGTCTGGATATCGAGCATCAGAGTCTCTCTGCGTGGGTCTCGACCCTGTTTTACTGCCTCTCTCGACTCGACAGAATGTAAGGGCTCACACTCACATCCTCAGTCTCATTTTACATTTGTACATTTTAGTCATTTAGCAGACGCTCTTATCCAGAGCGACTTACAGTGGTGAGTGTTGTCAGGTTACATAAGGGTTCCTCTGCTGTCAGGTTACATAAGGGTTCCCTCTACTGTCAGGTTACATAAGGGTTCCCTCTGCTGTCAGGTTACATAAGGGTTCCTCTGCTGTCAGGTTACATAAGGGTTCCTCTGCTGTCAGATTACATAAGGGTTCCCGCTGCCGTCAGGTTACATAAGGGTTCCTCTGCTGTCAGGTTACATAAGGGTTCCCTCTGCTGTCAGGTTACATAAGGGTTCCCTCTGCTGTCAGGTTACATAAGGGTTCCTCTGCTGTCAGGTTACATAAGGGTTCCCTCTGCTGTCAGGTTACATAAGGGTTCCTCTGCTGTCAGGTTACATAAAGGTTCCCTCTGCTGTCAGGTTACATAAAGGTTCCCTCTGCTGTCAGGTTACATAAGGATTCCCTCTGCTGTCAGGTTACATAAAGGTTCCCTCTGCTGTCAGGTTACATAAGGGTTCCTCTGCTGTCAGGTTACATAAGGGTTCCCTCTACTGTCAGGTTATATAAGGGTTCCTCTGCTGTCAGGTTACATTAAGGTTCCCTCTGCTGTCAGGTTACATAAGGGTTCCCTCTGCTGTCAGGTTACATAAGGGTTCCCTCTGCTGTCAGGTTACATAAGGGATCCTCTGCTGTCAGGTTACATAAGGGTTCCCTCTGCTGTCAGGTTACATAAAGGTTCCTCTGCTGTCAGGTTACATAAAGGTTCCTCTGCTGTCAGGTTACATAAGGGTTCCTCTGCTGTCAGGTTACATAAAGGTTCCTTTGCTTTCAGGTTACATAACGGTTCCTCTGCTGTCAGGTTACATAAGGGTTCCCTCTGCTGTCAGGTTACATAAGGGTTCCTCTGCTGTCAGGTTACAGTTGGTAGAGCATGGTGTTTGCAACACCAGGGTTGTGGGTTCGATTCCCACGGGGGGCCTCTGCTGTCAGGTTACATAAGGGTTCCCTCTGCTGTCAGGTTACATAAGGGTTCCTCTGCTGTCAGGCTCAGTTGGTAGAGCATGGTGTTTGCAACACCAGGGTTGTGGGTTCGATTCCCACGGGGGGCCAGCACAGAAAAAAAAAAAAAAAAAAAAAAAAAAAAAAAAATGTATGATATGTATGAAATTGTATGAAATGTATGCATTCACTACTGTAAGTCGCTCTGGATAAGAGCGTCTGCTAAATGACTAAAATGTAAATGTAAATAAGGGTTCCCTCTGCTGTCAGGTTACATAAGGGTTCCTCTGCTGTCAGGTTACATAAAGGTTCCTCTGCTGTCAGGTTACATAAGGGTTCCTCTGCTGTCAGGTTACATAAAGGTTCCCTCTGCTGTCAGGTTACATAAAGGTTCCCTCTGCTGTCAGGTTACATAAGGGTTCCCTCTGCTGTCAGGTTACATAAAGGTTCCCTCTGCTGTCAGGTTACATAAGGGTTCCTCTGCTGTCAGGTTACATTAAGGTTCCCTCTGCTGTCAGGTTACATAAGGGTTCCCTCTGCTGTCAGGTTACATAAGGGTTCCCTCTGCTGTCAGGTTACATAAGGGATCCTCTGCTGTCAGGTTACATAAGGGTTCCCTCTGCTGTCAGGTTACATAAAGGTTCCTCTGCTGTCAGGTTACATAAAGGTTCCTCTGCTGTCAGGTTACATAAGGGTTCCTCTGCTGTCAGGTTACATAAAGGTTCCTTTGCTTTCAGGTTACATAACGGTTCCTCTGCTGTCAGGTTACATAAGGGTTCCCTCTGCTGTCAGGTTACATAAGGGTTCCTCTGCTGTCAGGTTACATAAGGGTTCCCTCTGCTGTCAGGTTACGTAAGGGATCCTCTGCTGTCAGGTTACATAAGGGTTCCCTCTGCTGTCAGGTTACATAAAGGTTCCCTGCTGTCAGGTTACATAAAGGTTCCTCTGCTGTCAGGTTACATAAGGGTTCCTCTGCTGTCAGGTTACATAAAGGTTCCTCTGCTGTCAGGTTACATAAAGGTTCCTCTGCTGTCAGGTTACATAAGGGTTCCCTCCGCTGTCAGGTTACATAAGGGTTCCTCTGTGTCAGGTTACATAAGTGTTCCTGTGCTGTCAGGTTACATAAGGGTTCCTCTGCTGTCAGGTTACATAAGGGTTCCCTCTGCTGTCAGGTTACATAAGGGTTCCCTCTGCTGTCAGGTTACATAAGGGTTCCTCTGCTGTCAGGTTACATAAAGGTTCCTCTGCTGTCAGATTACATAAAGGTTCCTCTGCTGTCAGTTTACATAAAGGTTCCTCTGCTGTCAGGTTACATAAGGGTTCCTCTGCTGTCAGGTTACACAAGGTTCCTCTGCTGTCAGGTTACATAAAGGTTCCTCTGCTGTCAGGTTACATAAAGGTTCCTCTGCTGTCAGGTTACATAAAGGTTCCTCTGCTGTCAGGTTACATAAGGGTTCCTCTGCTGTCAGGTTACATAAGGGTTCCTCTGCTGTCAGGTTACATAAGGGTTCCTCTGCTGTCAGGTTACATAAGGTTTCCTCTGCTGTCTTGTTACATAAAGGTTCCCTCTGCTCTCAGGTTACATAAGGGTTCCTCTGCTGTCAGGTTACATAAGGGTTCCTCTGCTGTCAGGTTACATAAGGGTTCCTCTGCTGTCAGGTTACATAAATGAAATCAAATGAAAATGTATTTGTCACGTGCGCTGAATACTGCAGGTGTAGACCTTACAGTGAAATGCTTACTTATAAGCCCTAACCAACAGTTTAGTTTTTAAGTATTAGGTAAACATTAGATAAGTAAAGAAGTCCAAATTTAAAACAAAACAGTAAAATGACAGTGAAAATAACAGTTGCGAGGCTCTATACAGGGTATTACGGTACAGAGTCAATGTGGAGGCTATATACAGGGTATTACGGTACAGAGTCAATGTGGAGGCTATATACAGGGTATTACGGTACAGAGTCAATGTGGAGGCTATATACAGGGTATTACGGTACAGAGTCAATGTGGAGGCTATATACAGGGTATTACGGTACAGAGTCAATGTGGAGACTATATACAGGGTATTACGGTACAGAGACAATGCGGAGGCTATATACAGGGTATTACGGTACAGAGTCAATGTGGAGGCTATATACAGGGTATTACGGTACAGAGTCAATGTGGAGACTATATACAGGGTATTACGGTACAGAGTCAATGTGGAGGCTATATACAGGGTATTACGGTACAGAGTCAATGTGGAGGCTATATACAGGGTTTTACGGTACAGAGTCAATGTGGAGGCTATATACAGGGTATTACGGTACAGAGTCAATGTGGAGGCTATATACAGGGTATTACGGTACAGAGTCAATGTGGAGGCTATATACAGGGAGTACCGGTACAGAGTCAATGTGGAGGCTATATACAGGGGGTACCGGTACAGAGTCAATGTGGAGGCTATATACAGGGTATTACGGTACAGAGTCAATGTGGAGGCTATATACAGGGTATTACGGTACAGAGTCAATGTGGAGGCTATATACAGGGTATTACGGTACAGAGTCAATGTGGAGGCTATATACAGGGTATTACGGTACAGAGTCAATGTGGAGACTATATACAGGGTATTACGGTACAGAGACAATGCGGAGGCTATATACAGGGTATTACGGTACAGAGTCAATGTGGAGGCTATATACAGGGTATTACGGTACAGAGTCAATGTGGAGACTATATACAGGGTATTACGGTACAGAGTCAATGTGGAGGCTATATACAGGGTATTACGGTACAGAGTCAATGTGGAGGCTATATACAGGGTATTACGGTACAGAGTCAATGTGGAGGCTATATACAGGGTATTACGGTACAGAGTCAATGTGGAGGCTATATACAGGGTATTACGGTACAGAGTCAATGTGGAGGCTATATACAGGGAGTACCGGTACAGAGTCAATGTGGAGGCTATATACAGGGGGTACCGGTACAGAGTCAATGTGGAGGCTATATACGGGGGTACCGGTACAGAGTCAATGTGGAGGCTATATACAGGGTATTACGGTACAGAGTCAATGTGGAGGCTATATACAGGGTATTACGGTACAGAGTCAATGTGGAGGCGATATACAGGGTATTACGGTACAGAGTCAATGTGGAGGCTATATACAGGGGGTACCGGTACAGAGTCAATGTGGAGGCTATATACAGGGGGTACCGGTACAGAGTCAATGTGGAGGCTATATACAGGGGGTACCGGTACAGAGTCAATGTGGAGGCTATATACAGGGGTACCGGGACAGAGTCAATGTGGAGGCTATATACAGGGTATTACGGTACAGAGTCAATGTGGAGGCTATATACAGGGTGTACCGGTACAGAGTCAATGTGGAGGCTATATACAGGGGGTACCGGTACAGAGTCAATGTGGAGGCTATATACAGGGGGTACCGGTACAGAGTCAATGTGGAGGCTATATACAGTACAGGGGGTACCGGTACAGAGTCAATGTGGAGGCTATATACAGTACAGGGGGTACCGGTACAGAGTCAATGTGGAGGCTATATACAGGGGGTACCGGTACAGAGTCAATGTGGAAGCTATATACAGGGGGTACCGGTACAGAGTCAATGTGGAGGCTATATACAGTACAGGGGGTACCAGTACAGAGTCAATGTGGAGGCTATATACAGGGTATTACGGTACAGAGTCAATGTGGAGACTATATACAGGGTATTACGGTACAGAGTCAATGTGGAGGCTATACACAGGTGGTACCGGTACAGAGTCAATGTGGAGGCTATATACAGGGGGTACCGGTACAGAGTCAATGTGGAGGCTATATACAGGGTATTACGGTACAGAGTCAATGTGGAGGCTATATACAGGGGGTACCGGTACAGAGTCAATGTGGAGGCTATATACAGGGGGGTACTGGTACAGAGTCAATGTGGAGGCTATATACAGGGGGTACCGGTACAGAGTCAATGTGGAGGCTATATACAGGGGTACCGGTACAGAGTCAATGTGGAGGCTTTATACAGGGGGTACCGGTACAGAGTCAATGTGGAGGCTATATACAGGGGGTACCGGTACAGAGTCAATGTGGAGGCTATATACAGGGGGTACCGGTACAGAGTCAATGTGGAGGCTATATACAGGGGGTACCGGTACAGAGTCAATGTGGAGGCTATACACAGGTGGTACCGGTACAGAGTCAATGTGGAGGCTATATACAGTACAGGGGGTACCGGTACAGAGTCAATGTGGAGGCTCTATACAGGGGGTACCGGTACAGAGTCAATGTGGAGGCTATATACAGGGTGTTACAGTACAGAGTCAATGTGGAGGCTATATACAGGGGGTACCGGTACAGAGTCAATGTGGAGGCTATATACAGGGGGTACCGGTACAGAGTCAATGTGGAGGCTATATACAGGGGGTACCGGTACAGAGTCAATGTGGAGGCTATACACAGGTGGTACCGGTACAGAGTCAATGTGGAGGCTATATACAGTACAGGGGGTACCGGTACAGAGTCAATGTGGAGGCTCTATACAGGGGGTACCGGTACAGAGTCAATGTGGAGGCTATATACAGTGTGTTACAGTACAGAGTCAATGTGGAGGCTATATACAGGGGGTACCGGTACAGAGTCAATGTGGAGGCTATATACAGGGGGTACCGGTACAGAGTCAATGTGGAGGCTATATACAGGGGGTACCGGTACAGAGTCAATGTGGAGGCTATACACAGGTGGTACCGGTACAGAGTCAATGTGGAGGCTATATACAGTACAGGGGGTACCGGTACAGAGTCAATGTGGAGGCTCTATACAGGGGGTACCGGTACAGAGTCAATGTGGAGGCTATATACAGGGTGTTACAGTACAGAGTCAATGTGGAGGCTATATACAGGGGGTACCGGTACAGAGTCAATGTGGAGGCTATATACAGGGGGTACCGGTACAGAGTCAATGTGGAGGCTATATACAGGGGGTACCGGTACAGAGTCAATGTGGAGGCTATACACAGGTGGTACCGGTACAGAGTCAATGTGGAGGCTATATACAGTACAGGGGGTACCGGTACAGAGTCAATGTGGAGGCTCTATACAGGGGGTACCGGTACAGAGTCAATGTGGAGGCTATATACAGGGTGTTACAGTACAGAGTCAATGTGGAGGCTATATACAGGGGGTACCGGTACAGAGTCAATGTGGAGGCTATATACAGGGGGTACCGGTACAGAGTCAATGTGCGGGGACACAGGTTAGTCGGGCTAATTGAGGTAGTATGTACATGAATGTATAGTTAAAGTGACTATGCATAGATTGTAAACAAAGAGTAGCAGCAGCGTAAAAGAGAGGGGGGGGGGACGACGACACACATTGCAAATAGTCTGGGTAGCCATTTGATTACCTGTCCAGGAGTCTTATGGTTTGGGGGTTAGAAGCTTTTTAGAAACCTCTTGGACCTGGACTTGGTGCTCCGGTACCGCTTGCCATGCGGTAGTAGAGAGAACAGTCTATGACTGGGGTGGCTGGAGTCTTTGACAATTTTTAGGACCTTCCTCTGACACCGCCTGGTGTAGAGGTCCTGGATGGCAGGAAGCTTAGCCCCAGTGAAGTACTGGGCCGTACGCACTACCCTCTGTAGTGCCTTGTGGTCAGAGGCCGAGCAGTTGCTGTACCAGGCGGTGATGAAACCGGTCAGGATGTTCTTGATGGTGCAGCTGTAGAACCTTTTGAGGATCTGAGGACCCATCCCGAATCTTTTCAGTCTCCTGAGGGGGAATAGGTTTTGTCGTGCCCTCTTCACGACTGTCTTGGTGTGTTTGTTACCATGTTAGTTTGTTGTTCATGTGGACACCAAGGAACTTGAAGCTCTCAACCTGCTCCACTACAGCCCCGTCGATGAGAATGGCGGTGTGCTCTGTCCTCCTTTTACTGTAGTCCACAATCATCTCCTTTGTCTTAAATCACGTTGAGGAAGAGATTGTTGTCCTGGCACCACACTGCCAGGTCTCTGACCTCCTCCCTATAGGCTGTCTCATCGTTGTCGGTGATCAGGCCTACAACTGTTGTGTCGTCTGCAAACTTAAGGATGGTGTTGGAGTCGTGCCTTGCCATGCAGTCATGGGTGAACAGCGAGTACAGGAGGGACTGTGCAAGAACCCCTGAGGGGCTCCAGTGTTGAGGATCAGCATGGCAGATGTATTGCTACCTACCCTAACCACCTGGGGGGCGGTCCGTCAGCCGTTGAGTCTTTTGTTATTTCAACGATTTCCTCAGCAGCTAAAAGTAAAATTTTCTCAATTGAATTAGTCAACATGGGTACACTTTACAAGGGAATAGGAAGCCCTGGTCAACATGAGGTCACTACACAGGGAATAGAAGTCCCTGGTCAACATGAGTACACTATACAGGGAATAGAAGCCCCTGGTCAACATGAGGTCACTTCACAGGGAATAGAAGCCCCTGGTCAACATGAGGTCACTACAGAGGGAATGGAAGCCCCTGGTCAACATGAGGTTTCTATACAGGGAATAGAAGCCCTGGTCAACTTGAGTACACTATACAGGGAATAGAAGCCCCTGGTCAACATGAGTACACTACACAGGGAATAGAAGCCCCTGGTCAACATGAGTACACTATACAGGGAATAGAAGCCCCTGGTCAACATGAGGTCACTACACAGGGAATAGAAGCCCCCGGTCAACATGAGGTCACTATACAGGGAATAGAAGCCCCCGGTCAACATGAGGTCACTATACAAGGAATAGAAGCCCCTGGTCAACATGAGTACACTATACAGGGAAAAGAAGCCCCTGGTCAACATGTGTGCACTATACAGGGAATAGAAGCCCCTGGTCAACATGAGTACACTATACAGGGAATAGAAGCCCCCGGTCAACATGAGGTCACTATAAAGGGGAAGGAATCCCTGGTCAACATGAGGTCTCTATACCGGGAATAGGAATCCCTGGTCAACATGAGTACACTATACAGGGAATAGAAGCCCTGGTCAACATGAGTACACTACACAGGGAATAGAAGCCCCTGGTCAACATAAGTACATTACACAGGGAATAGAAGCCCCTGGTCAACATGAGGTCACTATACAGGGAATAGAAGCCCCCTGGTCAACATGAGGTCCCTACACAGGAAATAGAAGCCCCCTGGTCAACATGAGTACACTACACAGGGAATAGAAGCCCCTGGTCAACATGAGGTCACTACAGAGGGAATAGAAGCCCCTGGTCAACATGAGTACACTACACAGGGAATAGAAGCCCCTTGTCAACATGAGGTCACTTCACAGGGAATAGAAGCCCCCTGGTCAACATGAGTACACTATACAGGGAATAGAAGCCCCCTGGTC
Organism: Salmo trutta; assembly: GCF_901001165.1. Classification (NCBI taxonomy): domain Eukaryota; kingdom Metazoa; phylum Chordata; class Actinopteri; order Salmoniformes; family Salmonidae; genus Salmo; species Salmo trutta. Next base: position 722,867 of record NW_021822178.1, on the reverse strand, counting down.
AACATGAGGTCACTACACAGGGAATAGAAGCCCCTGGTCAACATGAGTACATTACACAGAGAATAGAAGCCCCTGGTCAACATGAGTACACTACACAGGGAACAGAAGCCCCTGGTCAACATGAGGTCACTACAGAGGGAATAGAAGCCCCTGGTCAACATGAGTTCACTACAGAGGGAATAGAAGCCCCTGGTCAACATGAGGTCACTACAGAGGGAATAGAAGCCCCTGGTCAACATGAGGTCACTACAGAGTGAATAGGAGGCCATGTGATTTGCTGAGGATGTTCCAAATCCCCAGAGATATCCTCCAATAACGTCCAAGTAAGTTTCAGCTAACAGCTTCAGAACAGACGAACTTCATCTTCTCTGACGATGAAGGACGTGATTCTCCTGTAGTAGTTGTCGTTGTTGTTGTTTACAGAATTGATTTGGTGGCATGAACGTTCTAAACCATTTCACTGAAGTGCTTAATTCTACGGTTACGACGTGGAGAGTTGACTGTGGTAGGACACCTCTCAGTGCAGAGTGAAATGAATGGTGCATGTCATAACAAACAAATAGCAATTACCTTTTTAATTGAAACAGGAACTCTTGATGAGGCCCGCAGGGATGCAGGGCTGGAGAGGTTCATTATTAACTGTTCATGCACCTCTGTCTCGGGGGGGAGGAGTGTTATGAAATAGGCCAAGACTTGTTCCAGTTACCTGTTTCTGTTGGAGTCACTCCTGTGAAGAGGACACATCTCATTGGCATTTCTACTCTGTCATCCATTGGATATATTGACACATTATCACCTCAAAACTACTATAGGTTACCTGTTCCAATGTCTCTATGTTCTCTTTCTGTTCCCCATAGTGAGGACCTGTTCCAATGTCTCTATGTTCTCTTTCTGTTCCCCATAGTGAGGACCTGTTCCAATGTCTCTATGTTCTCTTTCTGTTCCCCATAGTGAGGACCTGTTCCAATGTCTCTATGTTCTCTTTCTGTTCCCATAGTGAGGACCTGTTCTCCTTCTGTTCCCCATAGTGAGGACCTGTTCCAATGTCTCTATGTTCTCTTTCTGTTCCCCATAGTGAGGACCTGTTCTCTTTCTGTTCCCCATAGTGATGTCCTGTTCTCTTTCTGTTCCCCATAGTGAGGACCTGTTCCCTTTCTGTTCCTCATAGTGAGGACCTGTTCTCTTTCTGTTCCACATAGTGAGGACCTGTTCTCTTTCTGTTCCCCATAGTGAGGTCCTGTTCTCTTTCTGTTCCCCATAGTGAGGACCTGTTCCCCATAGTGAGGACCTGTTCCCATAGTGAGGTCCTGTTCTCTTTCTGTTCCCCATAGTGAGGACCTGTTCCACATAGTGAGGTCCTGTTCTCTTTCTGTTCCCCATAGTGAGGACCTGTTCCACATAGTGAGGACCTGTTCCCATAGTGAGGACCTGTTCTCTTTCTGTTCCCCATAGTGAGGACCTGTTCCACATAGTGAGGTCCTGTTCTCTTTCTGTTCCACATAGTGAGGTCCTGTTCTCTTTCTGTTCCCCATAGTGAGGACCTGTTCTCTTTCTGTTCCCCATAGTGAGGACCTGTTCCCTTTCTGTTCCCCATAGTGAGGACCTGATCTCTTTCTGTTCCCCATAGTGAGGACCTGATCTCTTTCTGTTCCACACAGTGAGGACCTGATCTCTTTCTATTCCCCATAGTGAGGTCCTGTTCTCTTTTTGTTCCCCATAGTGATGTCCTGTTCTCTTTCTGTTCCCCATAGTGAGGACCTGTTCTCTTTCTGTTCCCCATAGTGAGGACCTGTTCCCTTTCTGTTCCCCATAGTGAGGACCTGATCTCTTTCTGTTCCACATAGTGAGGACCTGTTCTCTTTCTGTTCCCCATAGTGAGGACCTGTTCTCTTTCTGTTCCCCATAGTGAGGACCTGTTCTCTTTCTGTTCCACATAGTGAGGTCCTGTTCTCTTTCTGTTCCCCATAGTGAGGACCTGTTCTCTTTCTGTTCCACACAGTGAGGACCTGATCTCTTTCTGTTCCCCATAGTGAGGACCTGTTCCCTTTCTGTTCCCCATAGTGAGGACCTGTTCTCTTTCTGTTCCCCATAGTGAGGACCTGTTCCCATAGTGAGGACCTGTTCTCTTTCTGTTCCCCATAGTGAGGACCTGTTCTCTTTCTGTTCCCCATAGTGAGGACCTGTTCCCTTTCTGTTCCCCATAGTGAGGACCTGTTCTCTTTCTGTTCCCCATAGTGAGGACCTGTTCCCATAGTGAGGACCTGTTCTCTTTCTGTTCCACATAGTGAGGTCCTGTTCTCTTTCTGTTCCCCATAGTGAGGACCTGATCTCTTTCTGTTCCACATAGTGAGGACCTGTTCTCTTTCTGTTCCCCATAGTGAGGACCTGTTCCCATAGTGAGGACCTGTTCTCTTTCTGTTCCTCATAGTGAGGACCTGTTCTCTTTCTGTTCCCCATAGTGAGGTCCTGTTCTCTTTCTGTTCCCCATAGTGAGGTCCTGTTCTCTTTCTGTTCCACATAGTGAGGACCTGTTCTCTTTCTGTTCCCCATAGTGAGGTCCTGTTCTCTTTCTGTTCCCCATAGTGAGGACCTGTTCTCTTTCTGTTCCACATAGTGAGGACCTGTTCCCATAGTGAGGACCTGTTCTCTTTCTGTTCCTCATAGTGAGGACCTGTTCTCTTTCTGTTCCACATAGTGAGGTCCTGATCTCTTTCTGTTCCCCATAGTGAGGACCTGTTCCCCATAGTGAGGACCTGTTCCCTTTCTGTTCCCCATAGTGAGGACCTGTTCTCTTTCTGTTCCACATAGTGAGGTCCTGTTCTCTTTCTGTTCCCCATAGTGAGGACCTGTTCTCTTTCTGTTCCCCATAGTGAGGACCTGTTCCCTTTCTGTTCCCCATAGTGAGGTCCTGTTCTCTTTCTGTTCCCCATAGTGAGGACCTGTTCTCTTTCTGTTCCCCATAGTGAGGACCTGTTCCCTTTCTGTTCCCCATAGTGAGGACCTGTTCTCTTTCTGTTCCACACAGTGAGGACCTGATCTCTTTTTGTTACCCATAGTGATGTCCTGTTCTCTTTCTGTTCCCCATAGTGAGGTCCTGTTCCAATGTCTCTATGTTCTCTTTCTGTTCCCCATAGTGAGGACCTGTTCCAATGTCTCTATGTTCTCTTTCTGTTCCCCATAGTGAGGACCTGTTCTCTTTCTGTTCCCCATAGTGAGGACCTGTTCTCTTTCTGTTCCCCATAGTGAGGTCCTGATCTCTTTCTGTTCCACATAGTGAGGTCCTGTTCTCTTTCTGTTCCCCACAGTGAGGACCTGTTCTCTTTCTGTTCCCCATAGTGAGGACCTGTTCTCTTTCTGTTCCCCATAGTGAGGACCTGATCTCCTTCTGTTCCCCATAGTGAGGACCTGTTCTCTTTCTGTTCCCCATAGTGAGGACCTGATCTCTTTCTGTTCCCCATAGTGAGGACCTGTTCTCTTTCTGTTCCACATAGTGAGGACCTGTTCTCTTTCTGTTCCCCATAGTGAGGACCTGATCTCTTTCTGTTCCCCATAGTGAGGACCTGTTCTCTTTCTGTTCCCCATAGTGAGGACCTGTAAACCCTTTAGTGGAGGAACCATGTGATAATGGTGTTGTTGGAGGACTCTATCCAAGGCCTGTTGCCTCTCTCTCTCTCTCTCTCTCTCTCTCTCTCTCTCTCTCTCTCTCTCTCTCTCTCTCTCTCTCTCTCTCTCTCTCTCTCTCTCTCTCTCTCTCTCTCTCTCTCTCTCTCTCTCTCTCTCTCTCTCTCTCTCTCTCTCTCTCTCTCCCCCCCCCCTTAGGGAAGTGATGGTGTTGCTGTGATGAACTCAGTTAGCTGGTCCTAATCTCTACCCCTACAGGGATTTTCACCATCGTTCTGTCATGGAGTAGCTATGACGTCAACAGTGATGACTTGTGGTGTTTCTTGTTAACGGCACGCAAGCTTCAAAAAACGTAGTGCAATGGATGTTCAACACAAGAACTTCATAAAAGGCATCTGGCAGAAATCAATTCCTCCACAAACAGAAATAGAATTTCATATACCGTGTATTTAGAAAGTATTCAGACACCTTTATTCCACATTTTGATATCTTACAGCCTTATCCTAAAACGTATTAAATTGTTTTTCCCCCCCTCATCAGTACACACACACAATACCCCTATAATGACAAAGCAAAAGCACGTTTTCAGAAATGTTTTTGCTAATTTATTAAATATAAAAAACTGAAATATTCCATTTACTTAAATAAGCATTCAGACCCTTTACTCAGTACTTTGTTGAAACACCTTTGCCAGGGATTACAAATTCGAGTCTTCTTGTCCATGACGCTACAAGCTTGGCACACCTGTATTTGGGGAGTTTCTCCCATTCTTCTCTGTAGATCCTCTCAGGCGCTGTCAGGTTGGATGGGGTGCGTCGCTGCACAACTATTTTCAGGTCTCTCCAGAGATGTTCGATCGGGTTCAAGCTGGGACATTCAGAGACTTGTCCCGAAGCCACTCCTGTGTTGTCTTGGCTGTTCTCTCACTCACTCACTCACTCACTCACTCACTCACTCACTCACTCACTCACTCACTCACTCACTCACTCACACAGTTCTTCAGTATCCAAGGAGTGCCTCTTCCTGTGTTTCTGACAGGGTTTGATGGGGTTTCTGAGATGTGCTCACTGAGAGAGCTGCATCTACCTCTAAAGCCAATCTCTCTCTCTCTCTCTCTCCTTCCCCCTCTCTCTCTCTCCCTCCCCCATCTCTCTCTCATGTCTGAAGCAGTCTGAAGAAAGGTGAGGAAAGGGACATTGCTAATGGCTCAGATAAGATCAGAGGGCTCAGTGGATAATTATTGATTGTATAATGTCTGTGGTGTACTCCGAGGCATCAAATGCATCATCACAACCTCCTGAGGATTCGAAATATACAAAGCTGACAGTTTGATCTGCTTCCCCAACGGCACCCTATTCCCTATATAGGGCACTACTTTAGACCTGAGCTAGGGAATAGGTGCATTCCTTTTGACCATGGCCAATAGGGAATAGAGTTACATTTGGGATGCACCCATAAAGATACAATTTTTAAAGCTTGTCTGATGGATGTCGTTAGGAAACATGGCTCTGAAGTAGTACTAGATGGAATGGATGGTGGCTTCAGAACTACTATCCTCTGGTAAAGAGGTAGTACTGGATGGTAGTACTGGATGGTAGTACTGGATGGTAGTACTGGATGGTAGTACTGGAGGGAATGGATGGTAGTACTGGATGGTAGTACTGGATGGTAGTACTGGATGGTAGTACTAGATGGTAGTACTGGATGGTAGTACTGGATGGTAGTACTGGATGGTAGTACTGGATGGTGGTAATGGATGGTAGTACTGGATGGTAGTAATGGATGGTAGTACTGGATGGTAGTACTGGATGGTAGTACTGGATGGTAGTTCTGGATGGTAGTACTGGATGGTAGTACTGGATGGTAGTACTAGATGGAATGGATGGTATTACTGGATGGTAGTACTGGATGGTAGTACTGGATGGTAGTACTGGATGGTAGTAATGGATGGTAGTACTGGATGGTAGTAATGGATGGTAGTACTGGAGGGAATGGATGGTAGTACTGGATGGTAGTACTGGATGGTAGTACTGGATGGTAGTACTGGAGGGAATGGATGGTAGTACTGGATGGTAGTACTGGATGGTAGTACTGGATGGTAGTACTGGATAGTAGTACTGGAGGGAATGGATGGTAGTACTGGATGGTAGTACTGGATGGTAGTACTGCACGGTAGTACTGGATGGTAGTACTGGATGGAATGGATGGTAGTACTGGATGGTAGTACTGGATGGTAGTACTGGATGGTAGTACTGGAGGGAATGGATGGTAGTACTGGATGGTAGTACTGGATGGTAGTACTGGATGGTAGTACTGGATGGTAGTACTGGATAGTAGTACTGGAGGGAATGGATGGTAGTACTGGATGGTAGTACTGGATGGTAGTACTGCACGGTAGTACTGGATGGTAGTACTGCACGGTAGTACTGGATGGTAGTACTGGATTGTAGTACTGGATGGTAGTACTAGATGGAATGGATGGTAGTACTGGATGGTAGTACTGGAGGGAATGGATGGTAGTACTGGATGGTAGTACTGGATGGTAGTACTGGATGGTAGTAATGGATGGTAGTACTGGATGGTAGTAATGGATGGTAGTAATGGATGGTAGTACTGGATGGAATGGATGGTAGTACTGGATGGTAGTACTGGATGGAATGGATGGTAGTACTGGATGGTAGTACTGGATGGTAGAACTGGATGGTAGTAATGGATGGTAGTAATGGATGGTAGTACTGGATGGTAGTAATGGATGGTAGTACTGGATGGTAGTAATGGATGGTAGTAATGGATGGTAGTACTGGATGGTAGTACTGGATGGTAGTACTGGATGGTAGTAATGGATGGTAGTAATGGATGGTAGCACTGGATGGTAGTACTGGATGGTAGTACTGGAGGGAATGGATGGAAGTACTGGATGGTAGTACTGGAGGGAATGGATGGTAGTACTAGATGGTAGTACTGGAGGGAATGGATGGTAGTACTGGATGGTAGTACTGGAGGGAATGGATGGTAGTACTAGATTGTAGTAATGGATGGTAGTAATGGATGGTAGTACTGGATGGTAGTACTGGATGGTAGTACTGGATGGTAGTAATGGATGGTAGTAATGGATGGTAGCACTGGATGGTAGTACTGGATGGTAGTACTGGAGGGAATGGATGGTAGTACTGGATGGTAGTACTGGAGGGAATGGATGGTAGTACTAGATGGTAGTACTGGAGGGAATGGATGGTAGTACTGGATGGTAGTACTGGAGGGAATGGATGGTAGTACTAGATTGTAGTACTGGAGGGAATGGATGGTAGTACTGGATGGTAGTACTGGATGGTAGTACTAGATGGTAGTACTAGAGGGAATGGATGGTAGTACTAGATGGTAGTACTGGAGGGAATGGATGGTAGTACTAGATGGTAGTACTGGAGGGAATGGATGGTAGTACTGGTTGGTAGTACTGGATGGTAGTACTGGATGGTAGTACTAGATGGTAGTACTGGACGGTAGTACTGGAGGGAATGGATGGTAGTACTGGATGTTAGTACTGGATGGTAGTACTGGAGGGACTGGATGGTAGTACTGGATGGTAGTACTGGATGGTAGTACTGGATGGTAGTAATGGATGGTAGCACTGGATGGTAGTACTAGATGGAATGGATGGTAGTACTGGATGGTAGTACTGGATGGTAGTACTGGATGGTAGTACTGGATGGTAGTAATGGATGGTAGTACTGGATGGTAGTACTGGATGGTAGTACTGGATGGTAGTAATGGATGGTAGTACTGGATGGTAGTACTGGATGGTAGTAATGGATGGTAGTACTGGAGGGAATGGATGGTAGTACTGGATGGTAGTACTGGATGGTAGTACTGGAGGGACTGGATGGTAGTACATTACATTTACATTTACATTACATTTAAGTCATTTAGCAGACGCTCTTATCCAGAGCGACTTACAAATTGGTAGTACTGGATGGTAGTACTGGATGGTAGTACTGGATGGTAGTACTGGATGGTAGTACTGGATGGTAGTACTGGATAGTAGTACTGGATAGTAGTACTGGAGGGAATGGATGGTAGTACTGGATGGTAGTACTGGATGGTAGTACTGCACGGTAGTACTGGATGGTAGTACTGGATGGTAGTACTGGATGGAATGGATGGTAGTACTGGATGGTAGTACTGGATGGTAGTACTGGATGGTAGTACTAGATGGTAGTAATGGATGGTAGTACTGGATGGTAGAACTGGATGGTAGTACTGGATGGTAGTACTGGATGGTAGTACTGGATGGTAGTACTGGATGGTAGTAATGGATGGTAGTACTGGATGGTAGTACTGGATGGTAGTACTAGATGGAATGGATGGTAGTACTGGATGGTAGTACTGGATGGTAGTACTGGATGGTAGTACTGGATGGTAGTACTAGATGGAATGGATGGTATTACTGGATGGTAGTACTGGATGGTAGTACTGGATGGTAGTACTGGATGGTAGTAATGGATGGTAGTACTGGATGGTAGTAATGGATGGTAGTACTGGAGGGAATGGATGGTAGTACTGGATGGTAGTACTGGATGGTAGTACTGGAGGGAATGGATGGTAGTACTGGATGGTAGTACTGGATGGTAGTACTGGATGGTAGTACTGGATAGTAGTACTGGAGGGAATGGATGGTAGTACTGGATGGTAGTACTGGATGGTAGTACTGCACGGTAGTACTGGATGGTAGTACTGGATGGTAGTACTGGATGGTAGTACTGGATGGAATGGATGGTAGTACTGGATAGTAGCACTGGAGGGAATGGATGGTAGTACTGGATGGTAGTACTGGGTGGTAGTACTGCATGGTAGTACTGGATGGTAGTACTGCACGGTAGTACTGGATGGTAGTACTGGATTGTAGTACTGGATGGTAGTACTGGATGGAATGGATGGTAGTACTGGATGGTAGTACTGGAGGGAATGGATGGTAGTACTGGATGGTAGTACTGGATGGTAGTACTGGATGGTAGTAATGGATGGTAGTACTGGATGGTAGTAATGAATGGTAGTAATGGATGGTAGTACTGGATGGAATGGATGGTAGTACTGGATGGTAGTACTGGATGGAATGGATGGAAGTACTGGATGGTAGTAATGGATGGTAGTACTGCATGGTAGTACTGGATGGTAGTACTGGATGGTAGTACTGGATGGTAGTAATGGATAGTAGTACTGGATGGTAGTACTGGATGGTAGTAATGGAATGTAGTAATGGATGGTAGTAATGGATGGTAGTAATGGATGGTAGTACTGGATGGTAGTACTAGATGGTAGTACTGGATGGTAGTACTGGATGGTAGTACTGGAGGGAATGGATGGTAGTACTGGATGGTAGTACTGGATGGTAGTACTGGATGGTAGTACTGGATGGTAGTACTGGAGGGAATGGATGGTAGTACTGGATGGTAGTACTGGATGGTAATACTGGATGGTAGTACTAGATGGTAGTACTGGACGGTAGTACTGGAGGGAATGGATGGTAGTACTGGATGGTAGTACTAGATGGTAGTACTGGATGGTAGTACTAGATGGTAGTACTGGATGGTAGTAATGGATGGTAGTACTGGAGGGAATGGATGGTAGTACTGGATGGTAGTACTGGATGGTAGTACTGGATGGTAGTACTGGATGGTAGTACTAGATGGTAGTACTGGATGGTAGTATTAGAGGGAATGGATGGTAGTACTGGATGGTAGTACTAGATGGTAGTACTGGATGGTAGTACTGGATGGTAGTACTGGATGGTAGTACTGGATGGTAGTACTGGATGGTAGTAATGGATGGTAGTACTGGATGGTAGTAATGGATGGAATGGATGGAAGTACTGGATGGTAGTAATGGATGGTAGTACTGCATGGTAGTACTGGATGGTAGTACTGGATGGTAGTACTGGATGGTAGTAATGGATGGTAGTACTGGATGGTAGTACTGGATGGTAGTAATGGAATGTAGTAATGGATGGTAGTAATGGATGGTAGTAATGGATGGTAGTACTGGATGGTAGTACTAGATGGTAGTACTGGATGGTAGTACTGGATGGTAGTACTGGATGGTAGTACTGGATGGTAGTACTGGAGGGAATGGATGGTAGTACTGGATGGTAGTACTGGATGGTAGTACTGGATGGTAGTACTGGATGGTAGTACTGGAGGGAATGGATGGTAGTACTGGATGGTAGTACTGGATGGTAGTACTGGATGGTAGTACTAGATGGTAGTACTGGACGGTAGTACTGGAGGGAATGGATGGTAGTACTGGATGGTAGTACTAGATGGTAGTACTGGATGGTAGTACTAGATGGTAGTACTGGATGGTAGTAATGGATGGTAGTACTGGAGGGAATGGATGGAAGTACTGGATGGTAGTACTGGATGGTAGTACTGGATGGTAGTACTGGATGGTAGTACTAGATGGTAGTACTGGATGGTAGTCCTGGATGGTAGTACTAGAGGGAATGGATGGTAGTACTGGATGGTAGTACTAGATGGTAGTACTGGATGGTAGTACTAGATGGTAGTACTGGATGGTAGTACTGGATGGTAGTACTGGATGGTAGTAATGGATGGTAGTACTGGATGGTAGTAATGGATGGTAGTAATGGATGGTAGTACTGGATGGAATGGATGGTAGTACTGGATGGTAGTACTGGATGGAATGGATGGTAGTACTGGATGGTAGTACTGGATGGTAGTACTGGATGGTAGAACTGGATGGTAGTAATGGATGGTAGTAATGGATGGTAGTACTGGATGGTAGTAATGGATGGTAGTACTGGATGGTAGTAATGGATGGTAGTAATGGATGGTAGTACTGGATGGTAGTACTGGATGGTAGTACTGGATGGTAGTAATGGATGGTAGTAATGTATGGTAGCACTGGATGGTAGTACTGGATGGTAGTACTGGAGGGAATGGATGGTAGTACTGGATGGTAGTACTGGAGGGAATGGATGGTAGTACTGGATGGTAGTACTGGAGGGAATGGATGGTAGTACTAGATTGTAGTAATGGATGGTAGTAATGGATGGTAGTACTGGATGGTAGTACTGGATGGTAGTACTGGATGGTAGTAATGGATGGTAGTAATGGATGGTAGCACTGGATGGTAGTACTGGATGGTAGTACTGGAGGGAATGGATGGTAGTACTGGATGGTAGTACTGGAGGGAATGGATGGTAGTACTAGATGGTAGTACTGGAGGGAATGGATGGTAGTACTGGATGGTAGTACTGGAGGGAATGGATGGTAGTACTAGATTGTAGTACTGGAGGGAATGGATGGTAGTACTGGATGGTAGTACTGGATGGTAGTACTGGATGGTAGTACTAGATGGTAGTACTAGAGGGAATGGATGGTAGTACTAGATGGTAGTACTGGAGGGAATGGATGGTAGTGCTAGATGGTAGTACTGGAGGGAATGGATGGTAGTACTGGTTGGTAGTACTGGATGGTAGTACTGGATGGTAGTACTAGATGGTAGTACTGGACGGTAGTACTGGAGGGAATGGATGGTAGTACTGGATGTTAGTACTGGATGGTAGTACTGGAGGGACTGGATGGTAATACTGGATGGTAGTACTGGATGGTAGTACTGGATGGTAGTAATGGATGGTAGTACTGGATGGTAGTACTAGATGGAATGGATGGTAGTACTGGATGGTAGTACTGGATGGTAGTAATGGATGGTAGTACTGGATGGTAGTACTGGATGGTAGTACTGGATGGTAGTAATGGATGGTAGTACTGGATGGTAGTACTGGAGGGAATGGATGGTAGTACTGGATGGTAGTACTGGATGGTAGTACTGGAGGGAATGGATGGTAGTACATTACATTTACATTTACATTACATTTAAGTCATTTAGCAGACGCTCTTATCCAGAGCGACTTACAAATTGGTAGTACTGGATGGTAGTACTGGATGGTAGTACTGGATGGTAGTACTGGATAGTAGTACTGGAGGGAATGGATGGTAGTACTGGATGGTAGTACTGGATGGTAGTACTGCACGGTAGTACTGGATGGTAGTACTGGATGGTAGTACTGGATGGAATGGATGGTAGTACTGGATGGTAGTACTGGATGGTAGTACTGGATGGTAGTACTAGATGGTAGTAATGGATGGTAGTACTGGATGGTAGAACTGGATGGTAGTACTGGATGGTAGTACTGGATGGTAGTACTGGATGGTAGTACTGGATGGTAGTAATGGATGGTAGTACTGGATGGTAGTACTGGATGGTAGTACTAGATGGAATGGATGGTAGTACTGGATGGTAGTACTGGATGGTAGTACTGGATGGTAGTACTGGATGGTAGTACTAGATGGAATGGATGGTATTACTGGATGGTAGTACTGGATGGTAGTACTGGATGGTAGTACTGGATGGTAGTAATGGATGGTAGTACTGGAGGGAATGGATGGTAGTACTGGATGGTAGTACTGGATGGTAGTACTGGAGGGAATGGATGGTTGTACTGGATGGTAGTACTGGATGGTAGTACTGGATGGTAGTACTGGATAGTAGTACTGGAGGGAATGGATGGTTGTACTGGATGGTAGTACTGGATGGTAGTACTGCACGGTAGTACTGGATGGTAGTACTGGATGGTAGTACTGGATGGTAGTACTGGATGGAATGGATGGTAGTACTGGATAGTAGCACTGGAGGGAATGGATGGTAGTACTGGATGGTAGTACTGGGTGGTAGTACTGCATGGTAGTACTGGATGGTAGTACTGCACGGTAGTACTGGATGGTAGTACTGGATTGTAGTACTGGATGGTAGTACTGGATGGAATGGATGGTAGTACTGGATGGTAGTACTGGAGGGAATGGATGGTAGTACTGGATGGTAGTACTGGATGGTAGTACTGGATGGTAGTAATGGATGGTAGTACTGGATGGTAGTAATGGATGGTAGTAATGGATGGTAGTACTGGATGGAATGGATGGTAGTACTGGATGGTAGTACTGGATGGAATGGATGGTAGTACTGGATGGTAGTAATGGATGGTAGTACTGCATGGTAGTACTGGATGGTATTACTGGATGGTAGTACTGGATGGTAGTAATGGATGGTAGTACTGGATGGTAGTACTGGATGGTAGTAATGGAATGTAGTAATGGATGGTAGTAATGGATGGTAGTAATGGATGGTAGTACTGGATGGTAGTACTAGATGGTAGTACTGGATGGTAGTACTGGATGGTAGTACTGGATGGTAGTACTGGATGGTAGTACTGGAGGGAATGGATGGTAGTACTGGATGGTAGTACTGGATGGTAGTACTGGATGGTAGTACTGGAGGGAATGGATGGTAGTACTGGATGGTAGTACTGGATGGTAGTACTGGATGGTAGTACTAGATGGTAGTACTGGACGGTAGTACTGGAGGGAATGGATGGTAGTACTGGATGGTAGTACTAGATGGTAGTACTGGATGGTAGTACTAGATGGTAGTAGTGGATGGTATTAATGGATGGTAGTACTGGAGGGAATGGATGGTGGTACTGGATGGTAGTACTGGATGGTAGTACTGGATGGTAGTACTGGATGGTAGTACTAGATGGTAGTACTGGATGGTAGTACTGGATGGTAGTACTAGAGGGAATGGATGGTAGTACTGGATGGTAGTACTAGATGGTAGTACTGGATGGTAGTACTAGATGGTAGTACTGGATGGTAGTACTGGATGGTAGTACTGGATGGTAGTACTGGATGGTAGTAATGGATGGTAGTACTGGATGGTAGTAATGGATGGTAGTACTAGATGGTAGTACTGGATGGTAGTACTGGATGGTAGTACTAGATGGTAGTACTGGATGGTAGTACTAGATGGTAGTACTAGATGGTAGTACTGGATGGTAGTACTAGATGGTAGTACTGGATGGTAGTACTAGATGGTAGTACTGGAGGGAATGGATGGTAGTACTGGATGGTAGTACTGGAGGGAATGGATGGTCCCTTCAGAACTACTATCCTCTAGTAAAGGATCTTTATTTCAGTTGCCTTATGGAACAGATGAATGAAGGGCTTTGAGATGCAAACTTTGAACAGAGAAACTGTATCGCAAATGGCATTTTATGCCTTTTTTATTTTTTATTTTGTTTAGCCTTTATTTAACTAGGAGCTCCCTTTGTAGTGCCCTACTCCTATAGGTATCTGGTAAAGGGCAGTGCACTACATAGGGAATAGCATGCCATTTGGACTGTAGACATGACAAGGCTTCTGATGAAATACTGCTGCTTTCGCTCTGGCATCACAGAACGTATTCCATTCATCCTTCACTAACTAAAATGATTATATTGCCTCTTACAATTTAGTTTAAATATATCAGACCCCTGATCCCAATTCAAATGTGACTTTAGAGTAATGACGAGTTTATACAAATGTGTTTCCCATCCCTTCGGGAACAACACTTAGCAACATAATGATGCTCTGTGTTCACAGTCAGTTATTATCATTCTACAACACTGTTATTTAGTATCTGCAAACTAGAGTCATGACAAATCATTACACACACATACTCACACATTCACACACACACACACACACACACGCACGTATACACACGCACGTACACACACACACACAACCCCTCACGGGCAAGTGCAATCTCACCCTCTGTCGTACGTCGCCTTCTCTCTGTTGCTTGGCAACTTCAGCTCTGTGAACTGCGGGGGAACAATGGCCCCAAGCTCTCCTCCTCTGGTGCTCCCTCTCTCTCCTCTCTGTCTCCTGTCTCCTCTCTGTCTCCTCTCTCCTCTCTGTCTCCTCTCTCTACGCTCTTTCCTCTCTCTCACTTCCCCTGGTAATCCCTCTCTCTGCTCTCTCTCTGCTGTCTCTCTCACCTCTCTTTCCTCTATCTCCTCTCTCTCTCTCTCTCTCTCCTCCCCTTTCCCTCCTCTCTCTCTTCCTCTGGTGCTCCCTCTCTATCTCCTATCTCTCCTCTCTCTCTCTTACCCTGGTAATCCCTCTCTCCTCTCACCTTTCTCTCTCCACTCTCTCTCTCCCCTATAGCTATCTCTCTCCTCTCTCTATCCTCTCTCTCATCTCTCTCCTCTCTCTCCTCTCTCTCTCTTCCCCTGTTGCAATCTTTCTCCTCTCTCCTCTCTTTTCTCTGTCTCGCTTATATCTCTACTTTCTCTCCTCTTTCTTGTCTATCTCCTCTATCTCCTCTCTCCCCTCTTCCTCCTCTCTCTCCTCCCTTGGTGCGCCCTCTCTCTCTCTCTCTTTCTCTCACTCTCTCTCCTCTCTCTCCTCTCTCATCTCTCTCTGCCACTGTTGCAACCTCTTTCTCCTCTCTTCTCTCTCTCTCTCTCTCTCTCTCCCCTCTCTCTCTTCCCCTGGTGCTCTGTCTCTCTCCTGTCTCCCCTCTCTATCCTCTCTATAATCTCTCATTTCTCTCTTCCCCTGTTGCAACCTCTCTCCTCTCTCTCTCTCTCTCTCTCTCTCTCTTCCCCTGTTGCAATCTCTCTCTCCTCTCTCTCCTCTCTCTACCATCTCTATCTTCTCTCTCCCATCTATCTCCTCTGTCTCTCCTTTCTCCCCTCTCCTCTCTCTCTCTCTTCTCTTTCCTCTCTCTCTCTCTCTCTCTCTCTTATATCGCTCCTCACTTAATTCAATTGAAAGGTCTTTATTGTCATGGTAAACGCATGTTTACGTCGCCAAAGCAAATGGAATAGACAATAGACAAAAGGTAAGTAAACAAGGTAAACATTAGTAAACATTACACTCACAAAAAGTTTTAAAAGAATATAGACATTTCAAATGTTATATGATTGACTATGTACAGTGTTGTAGCAATGTGCAAGTACTGTAAGTGAGGTATGAAAGGAAATACAAATAGATAAATATTGGGGTCACTTAGAAATGTCATTGTTTTTGAAAGAAAGGCATTCAAATGTTCCATTAAAATATCATCAAATTGATCAGAAATACAGTGTAGACATTGTTAATGTTGTAAATGACTATTGTAGCTGGAAACGGCTGATTTTTAATGGAATATCTACATAGGCCCGTTATCAGCAACCATCACTCCTGTGTTCCAATGTAACGTTGTGTTCGCTAATCCAAGTTTATCATTTTAAAAGGCTAATTGATCATTAGAAAACACTTTTGCAATTATGTTAGCACAGCTGAAAACTGTTTTGCTGATTAAAGAAGTAATCAATCTGGACCCTCTCTTTCTAAAATTATCAGCTGAAATTGTTGCAACCCCTAATACAAGCCTGTTCAACCTCTCTTCCGTATCGTCTGAGATCCCCAAAGATTGGAAAGCTGCCATGGTCATCCCCCTTTTCAAAGGGGGAGACACTCTAGACCCAAACTGTTATAGACCTATATCCATCCTGCCCTGCCTTTCTAAAATCTTCGAAAGCCAAGTTAACAAACAGATCACTGACCATTTTGAATCCCACCGTACCTTCTGGTTTCAGAGCTGGTCATGGGTGCACCTCAGCAACGCTCAAGGTCCTAAACGATATCATAACTGCCATCGATAAAAGACAGTACTGTGCAGCCGTCTTCATTGACCTGGCGAAGCCTTTCGACTCTGTCAATCACCGCATTCTTATCGGCAGACTCAATAGCCTTGGTTTCTCAAATGACTGTCTCGCCTGGTTCACCAACATCTTCTCTGATAGAGTTCATTGTGTCAAATCGGAGGGCCTGTTGTCCGGGCCTCTGGCGGTGTCTATGGGGGTGCCACAGGGTTCAATTCTAGGTCCGACTCTTTTTTCTGTACATATCAATGATGTCGCTCTTGCTGCTGGTGATTCTCTCATCCACCTCTACGCAAACGACACCATTCTGTACACATCTGGCCCTTCTTTGGACACAGTGTTAACTACCCTCCAGACGAGCTTCAATGCCATACAACACTCCTTCCGTGGCCTCCAACTGCTCTTAAATACAAGTAAAACTAAATGCATGCTCTTCAACCGATCGCTGCCTGCACCTGCCCGCCCGTCCAGCATCACTGCTCTGGACGGTTCTGACTTAGAATATGTGGACAACTACAAATACCTAGGTGTCTGGTTAGACTGTAAACTCTCCTTTCAGACTCACATTAAGCATCTCCAATCCAAAGTTAAATATAGAATCAGCTTCCTATTTCACAGCAAAGCCTCCTTCACTCATGCTGCCAAACATACCCTCGTAAAACTGACCATCCTACCGATCCTCGTCTTCGGCAATGTCATTTACAAAATAGCCTTCAACACTCTACCCAGCAAATTGGATGCAGTCTATCACAGTGCCATCCGTTTTGTCACCAAAGCCCCATATTTACATTTACATTTAAGTCATTTAGCAGACGCTCTTATCCAGAGCGACTTACATATACTACCCACCACTGCGACCTGTATGCTCTTGTTGGTTGGCCCTCACTACATATTCATTGCCAAACCCACTTTCTCCAGGTTATCTACAAGTCTCTGCTAGGTAAAGCCCCATCTTATCTCAGCTCACTGGTCACCATAGCAGCACCCACCCGTAGCACGCGCTCCAGCAGTGTCACAGTCGTCGTAAGGATTGGACCGAGGCGCAGTGGGTAAAGTGCTTATCTTCTTAATTTATTAGAAATAACACTTAAACAAAAGAAACAAACGACGAAACAGTCCCATAAGGTGCACAGACTATACAGGAAATAACCACCCACAAAACACAAGTGAAACAAACCTCAACTAAATATGGCCTCCAATTAGAGACAACGACAACCAGCTGTCTCTAATTGGAGGTCCTACCAAAAACACAACATAGAAATAGAACACTAGATGTAAACATAGAAATATAAAACATAGAACCTAAACCAAAAACACCAAAACACACAAAACAAACACCCCCTGCTACTCCCTGACCAAACTACAATGACAAATAACCCCTTTTACTGGTCAGGACATGACAAGCAGGTATATTTCCCTGCTCATCCCCAAAGCCAACACTTCATTTGGCCGCCTTTCCTTCCAGTTCTCTGCTGCCAATGACTGGAACGAACTGCAAAAATCTCTGAAGCTGGAGACTCATATCTCCCTCACTAACTTTAAGCATCAGCTGTCAGAGCAGCTTACCGATCACTGCACCTGTACATAGCCCATCTGTAAATATCACACCTGACTACCTCATCCCCATATTATTACTTATCCTCTTGCTCTTTTGCACCCCAGTATCTCTACTTGCACATCATCATCTGCACATCTATCACTCCAGTGTTAATGCTAAATTGTAATTATTTGTCCTCTATGGCCTATTTATTGCCTTACCTCCTTACTCTTCTGCATTTGCACAAACTGTACATTTATTTTTCTATTGTGTTATTTGACTGTATGTTTGTTTATTTGTAACTCTGTGTTGTTGTTTTTGTCACACTGCTTTGCTTTATCTTGGCCAGGTCACAGCTGTAAATGAGAACTTGTTCTCAACTGGCCTACCTGGTTAAATAAAGGTGAAATACATTTTTTTTAAACTAATAAAAACTGGCCTTCTTTAGACTAGTTGAGTATCTGGAGCATCAGCATTTGTGAGTTCGATTACAGGCTCAAAATGGCCAGAAACAAAGAAGAAACTGAAGATCTCATACAACGCTGTGTACTACTCCCTTCACAGAACAGCACAAACTGTCTCTAACCAGAATGGAAAGAGGAGTGGGAGGCCCTGGTGCACAACTGAGCAAGAGGACAACTACATTAGAGTGTCTATTTTGAGAAACAGACGCCTCACAAGTCCTCAACTGGCAGCTTCATTAAATAGTACCTGGAAAAACACCAGTCTCAACGTCAACAGCGAAGAGGCGACTCCGGGATGCTGGCCTTCTAGGCAGAGTTCCTCTGTCCAGTGTCTGTGTTCTTTTGCCCATCTTAATCTTTTATTTTTATTGGCCCGTCTGAGATATGGTAAATCAGCTTTAGTAGTGCAGATAGATTGTAGCTTCCATCAATGTACCTCTATCACTTCCAATTCCCCAAAATATTTATTTGTCAATATTTACAGTACCAGTCATAAGTTTGGACACACCTACTCATTCCAGGGTTTTTCTTTATTTTTACTATTTTTCTACATTGTGATTTACTATGAAATAACATTTAAGTCATTTACATTTACATTACATTTAAGTCATTTAGCAGACGCTCTTATCCAGAGCGACTTACAAATTGGTGCATTCACCTTATGATATCCAGTGGAACAACCACTTTACAATAGTGCATCTAAATCTTTTAAGGGGGGGGTTAGAAGGATTACTTAATCCTATCCCAGGTATTCCTTAAAGAGGTGGGGTATGGAATCATATAGTAACCAAAAAAAAAAGTGTTAAACAAATCAAAATATATTTTATATTTGAGATTCTTCAAACCTTTTACCTTGTTGACAGCTTTGCACACTCTCGGCATTCTCTCAACCAGCTTCATGAGGTAGTCACCTGAAATGCATTTCAATACATTGAAATTTGTGGAATTTCAATGTAGAAAATGGTGAAAATAAAGAAAAACCTTTGCATGAGTAGGTGTGTCTAAACCTTTGAGTGGTACTCTATATGCCAATTATTTGATGGTCTGACCGCTTTCTAATTGCGTTGCTGTCCTGGGGGCTCTGTCGGGTCTGGTTGTGGGGCTCTGTGGGGTCTGTTTGTGGGGCCCTGTGGGGTCTGATTGTGGAGCTCCGTGGGGTCTGATTGTGGGGCCCTGTCGGGTCTGATTGTGGGGCTCTGTGGGGTCTGATTGTGGGGCTCTGTCAGGTCTGATTGTGGGGCTCTGTGGGGTCTGATTGTGGGGCTCTGTGGGGTCTGATTGTGGGGCTCTGTCGGGTCTGATTGTGGGGCTCTGTCGGGTCTGATTGTGGGGCTCTGTCGGGTCTGATTGTGGGGCTCTGTGGGGTCTGATTGTGGGGCCCTGTCGGGTCTAATTGTGGGGCTTTGTCAGGTCTGATTGTGGGGCCCTGTCGGGTCTGGTTGTGGGGCTCTGTGGGGTCTGGTTGTGGGGCTCTGTGGGGTCTGATTGTGGGGCCCTGTCGGGTCTGGTTGTGGGGCTCTGTGGGGTCTGATTGTGGGGCCCTGTCGGGTCTGATTGTGGGGCTCTGTGGGGTCTGATTGTGGGGCCCTGTCGGGTCTGATTGTGGGGCCCTGTCGGGTCTGGTTGTGGGGCTCTGTGGGGTCTGATTGTGGGGCCCTGTCGGGTCTGACTGTGGGACTCTGTGGGGTCTGATTGTGGGGCTCTGTCGGGTCTGACTGTGGGGCTCTGTCGGGTCTGGTTGTGGGGCTCTGTGGGGTCTGATTGTGGGGCCCTGTCGGGTCTGATTGTGGGGCTCTGTCGGGTCTGATTGTGGGGCTCTGTGTGGTCTGATTGTGGGGCTCTGTGGGGTCTGATTGTGGGGCTCTGTGGGGTCTGATTGTGGGGCTCTGTCGGGTCTGGTTGTGGGGCTCTGTGGGGTCTGATTGTGGGGCCCTGTCGGGTCTGATTGTGGGGCTCTGTGGGGTCTGATTGTGGGGCTCTGTGGTGTCTGATTGTGGGGCCCTGTCAGGTCTGATTGTGGGGCTCTATCGGGTCTGATTGTGGGGCTCTGCCGGGTCTGATTGTGGGGCTCTGCCGGGTCTGAATGTGGGGCTCTGTGGGGTCTGATTGTGGAGCTCTGTCGGGTCTGATTGTGGGGCTCTGCCGGGTCTGATTGTGGGGCTCTGCCGGGTCTGAATGTGGGGCTCTGTGGGGTCTGATTGTGGAGCTCTGTCGGGTCTGATTGTGGGGCTCTGTGGGGTCTGATTGTGGAGCTCTGTGGAGTCTGATTGTGGGGCTCTGTGGGGTCTGATTGTGGGGCTCTGTGGGTTCTGATTGTGGGGCTCTGTCAGGGCTGATTGTGGGGCTCTGTCAGGTCTGATTGTGGGGCTCTGTGGGGTCTGATTGTGGGGCCCTGTCAGGTCTGATTGTGGGACTCTGTCGGGTCTGATTGTGGGGCTCTGTCAGGTCTGATTGTGTTTGTGAACAGAACCCCAGAACCATCTGACTGAGATGACTCTTCTCTAGGTTCATATAATGTAACAACATGTGTAAAAAGTTAAGGGGTCTGAATACTTTCCTGAATTGACTGTATATTTCCCGTTTTGAGTCCATAAGGAATACAATCTGTGGCTTGTGTGTGTCCTCGGTGGATGTTTGGGGGGTTGTCAGGAGGGCTATCAGGGTGGCTGACAGGGTGCTAGGATGGTATGAGGTCCCCTGGGCTTCTTTTATCATTCTTTTGCTGGTCGTTGGTTTGCGGGAGCATTTGCTGTATAATCCTTGGGAATAAGAATCTTTGGTAGTAGGAATGCTTCCAGGTGATTTTGTCCAAAATCAGCCCTGTAATACGATTTGAGTTACGTGCCCAAACCACACATCCCTCGCCAGTAGTAAGTAACTTTACACCTGTATGATATATGAGTTGTACGTTTTATATTTGGGTTCAAGCAGGAAACATCTGAGAAAAAACAACAACCACACATTTTCTGAAATGTATTTTAAATAAATCTGCTCTCATTTTCCACTATCCAATGTCCACTGTCTTTATGAAAGTAGAGCAGCTCTGGTTAGACTCTATAGACATTACATTATCCACTGTCTTTATACCAGTATGGTTAGACTATATAACCATTACATTATTCACTGTCTTTATACCAGTATGGATAGACTCTATAGGCATTACATTATCCACTGTCTTTATACCAGTATGGATAGACTCTATAACCATTACATTATCCACTGTCTTTATACCAGTATGGATAGACTATATAACCATTACGTTATCCACTGTCTTTATCTTGTTATGGATAGGGGGCAGTATTTTCACGGCAGGATAAAAAATGTACCCAATTTAATCTGGTTATTACTCCTGCCTAGAAACTAGAATATGCATATAATTTGTAGCTTTGGATAGAAAACACTCCAAAGTTTCTAAAACTGTTTGAATGGTGTCTGTGAGTATAACATAACTCAAATGGCAGGCCAAAACCTGAGAAGATTCTGTACAGGAAGTACCCTGTCTGACCATTTCTTGGCCTGCTTTGTCATCTCTATACAAAACAGAGGATCTCTGCTATAACGTGACATTTTCTAAGGCTCCTATAGGCTCTCAGAAGGCGCCAGAACGTTGAATGATAACTCTGCAGTCTCTGGCTGAAAAACAGTAGCGCATTTGGATAGTGGTCGATCTGAGAACATTGAAACGGGAGCGCGCGTGCACATGAAGAGTCCTTTTTACATTTTTAGTCTTAGAACGAAAACAACAACTCCCGGTCTGAATTTTATCGCTATTTTACAATAAAAATCACATAAAAATTGATTTTAAACAGCGTTTGACATGCTTCGAAGTACGGTAATGGAATATTTTGACATTTTTTGTCACGAAACGCGCCGGCGCGTCACCCTTCGTTACCCTTCGGATAGTGTCTTGAACGCACGAACAAAACGCCGCTATTTGGATATAACTATGGATTATTTGGAACCAACCAACATTTGTTGTTGAAGTAGAAGTCCTGGGAGTGCATTCTGATGAAGAACAGCAAAGGTAATCCAATGTTTCTTATAGTAAATCTGAGTTTGGTGAGTACCAAACTTGGTGGGTGTCAAAATAGCTAGCCTGTGATGGCTGGGCTATCTACTCAGAATATTGCAAAATGTGCTTTCACCGAAAAGCTATTTTAAAATCGGACACCGCGATTGCATAAAGGAGTTCTTTATCTATAATTCTTAAAATAATTGTTATGTTTTTTGTGAACGTTTATCGTGAGTAATTTAGTAACTTCACCGGAAGTGTTCGGTGGGAATGCTAGTTCTGAACGTCACATGCTAATGTAAAAAGCTGGTTTTTGATGTAAATATGAACTTGATTGAACAAAACATGCATGTATTGTATAACATAATGTCCTAGGATGTCACAGAAAATGTCGTGCTCTTCGGCGAATATGTCGTATGGGAGAGAGAAGGACCAAGGCGCAGAGGGATTGTGGACACTCATGTTTATTACTGACAAAACATGTAAGGCATCCACTTGAAAAAAAAAACACTAGACAGTACTCACGACATGGACAGTCTTGCAGGCTATACAAAACGCAGTGCAAAATCAATTCCCCACAACCCCAAAGAAAAACACACACACCTATATAGGGCCTTCAATTGGAAGTCCCAATCACCAACACAACATTTAACAAACACAAACCACCTGCCACATCCTGACCAAGACTAAGCAATACGCCCTCTGCTGGTCAGGACGTGACATAGGAGTGTCATCTGATGAAGATCATCGAAGGTTAGTGCTGCATTTAGCTGTGGTTTTGGTTTTTGTGACATTATATGCTAGCTTGAAAAATGGGTGTGTGATTATTTCTGGCTGGGTACTCTGCTGACATAATCTAATGATTTGCTTTCCTTGTAAAGCCTTTATGAAATCGGACAATGTGGTTAGATAAAGGAGAGTCTTGTCTTTAAAATGGTGTAAAATAGTCATATGTTTGAAAAATGGAAGTTTTCGGATATTCGAGGAGTTTGTTTTTCGCGCCACGCCCTATCATTGGATATTGGAGCAGTATTCCGCTAGCGGAACGTCTAGATGTAAGAGTTAAACCAGTGTGGATAGACTATATAACCATTACTTTATCCACTGTCTTTATACCAGTATGAATAGACTATATAGACATTACATTATCCACTGTCTTTATACCAGTATGAATAGACTATATAACCATTACATTATCCACTGTCTTTATACCAGTATGGATAGACTATATAACCATTACATTATCCACTGTCTTTATACCAGTATGGATAGACTATATAACCATTACATTATCCATTGTCTTTGTACCAGTATGAATAGCCTATATAACCATTACATTATCCACTGTCTTTATACCAGTATGGATAGACTATATAACCATTACATTATCCACTGTCTTTATACCAGTATGGATAGACTATATAACCATTACATTATCCACTGTCTTTATACCAGTATGGATAGCCTATATAACCATTACATTATCCATTGTCTTTGTACCAGTATGAATAGCCTATATAACCATTACATTATCCACTGTCTTTATACCAGTATGGATAGACTATATAACCATTACATTATCCATTGTCTTTATACCAGTATGAATAGCCTATATAACCATTACATTATCCACTGTCTTTATACCAGTATGAATAGCCTATATAACCATTACATTATCCACTGTCTTTATACCAGTATGGATAGCCTATATAACCATTACTCTGGAGACATTAGTTTAAACTCCCGCTGCTAAGAAGCCACATCTGATTGTTCAGTCACTTATTCACTCACAACTCATTACCCATCATCGTACTGTTTACCGTGGCTGAGTCCCAAATGGCATCATTTCCCCACTATATTGTTCACTACTTTTGACCAGAGCCATATGGGCCGAAGTAGTGCACTGTAAAGGGAACAGGGTGTCGTTTTGGGACGCTTGCTATGACACAGTGCTGCCCTGCCCCTATAATGGGACAAGAACAGCCTCAAGCTCCATCCCCAATCAGAAAATAGCAATCTAATCAAGACGAGGGAGACGAAGAAGTAGCTGACGAACTGAATGTGGATTACTGATGTTAATTATCTAGTGGAGAACAGTGACAAACACACACACACACATCTCTCTCAATCCTCTGAGGACTCACAGGACCACACCATGGACGACATGTGGTGCTTAATGGGGTTGGGTGTTTTTATCAGTGGTGCTTATTGAGAATGGTTTGGGTGTTTTATCAGTGGTGCTTGTTGAGAATGGGTCAGGTGTTTTATCAGTGGTGCTTGTTGAGAATGGTTTGGGTGTTTTATCAGTGGTGCTTGTTGAGAATGGGTTGGGTGTTTTATCAGTGGTGCTTGTTGAGAATGGATTGAGTGTTTTATCAGTGGTGTTTGTTGAGAATGGATTGGGTGTTTTATCAGTGGTGCTTGTTGAGAATGGTTTGGGTGTTTTATCAGTGGTGCTTGTTGAGAATGGATTGAGTGTTTTATCAGTGGTGCTTGTTGAGAACGGGTCGGGTGTTTTATCAACCAGACATTATTCTTGTGACATATGTTACATATGCAGTTGCTGCATTCATTTTTTGACTTCTAAATGAATCAATAAATGAATCGGTGAATATAACTTACAAATGAATCAATAAACTAATCAATGAATATAACTTATAAATGAATCAATAAATGAATCAATGAATATAACTTATAAATGAATCAATAAATGAATCAATGAATATAACTTGTAAATGAATCAATAAATTAACATAACTTGTAAATTAATCAATAAATTAGTCAATGAATATAACAAATAAATGCTTCATGAGCTTAGTTCAAATGTCGTACTCCATCAGAACCCAAAATATAAAAAGTCAATGTAAACTAACACTTTATGAAAGTAAACTTGGTTCAAACGATCATGTTGGTATCATGGATAGTCAGTCATTGCATCCATTGCTCTGCATATCAATTTGAGGGTAGTTACATTTCTCCAGCCACATCCTTCAGCTTTTACCGAAACGGGGCTGGGGGAAAGATTTGTACTGTTTCAACTGTGGATTACTCTTTAACGTTATCAGTGTGAAAGAACAGGAGAATACTCTCTGGACTAACGTATGAAACATGAAGCTGATTAGTTTATCTGATTCATTTAACTCTGATTCATTTAACTCTGATTCATTTAACTCTGATTCATTTAACTCTGATTCATTTAACTCGTGATTCATTTAACTCGTGATTCATTTAATTCGTGATTCATTTAACTCGTGATTCATTTAACTCGTGATTCATTTAACTCTGAATCATTTAACTCTTGATTCAATTAACTCGTGATTCATTTAACTCGTGATTCATTTAACTCGTTATTCATTTAACTCTGATTCATTTAATTATTAATTCATTTAACTAGTGATTCATTTAAATCTGATTCATTTAACTCTTGATTCATTTAACTCTTGATTCATTTAACTCTGATTCGTTTAACTCATTTGTTGCCAGAGACATAAAATGTGGCACCTTATTCCCTATAAGGGGCCCTACTTTAACCAGGTCCAATAGGGACGAGGGGGCCAAATGGCACTAACACTGTTCACTCAATCAACGACAGAGACCAGTGGCTGCATGCTAGCCTGTGTGTGTGTGTGTGTGTGTGTGTGTGTGTGTGTGTGTGTGTGTGTGTGTGTGTGTGTGTGTGTGTGTGTGTGTGTGTGTGTGTGTGTGTGTGTGTGTGTGTGTGTGTGTGTGTGTGTGTGTGTGTGTGTGTGTGTGTGTGTGTTTACCCTGCTCGAAGCTCTGCCAGAATTGAAGTCACTTCTCTATTACAATCCACGTTGGAGGCCTGTTTAAATGTGCTGGTTGTATTGGTTCAGTAAGGCTTTCTTAAAAGGCCCTGAGCTGTCAGGGAGCATCACATCCCAGACTGCGATGACATAACATAGATCACAGCTCTGTTAAAACAGACAGCTTTACAGGGTCCTCCTCATTCAACAATTTTCTAATTGTACAGACAACTCAAGTCTGGGGAGTGAAGACCCCCTGAAAGCTCACCTTGCAGTCTGAATTAGAACAATACAGGTGATCTCTAATCTCCCATGAGCCAGTGGGATCCTAAATCAGCCAAGTGTACTCACATCCAGGGTGGTTGAACACTGAAGGATCGTTCACATCACACTGGCGCTCTCTCTCTCTCTCTCTCTCTCTCTACGGGTTACCTACCGATCGCTCAGCGTGCTGTTGATGTCTGACATGGCTCTCTCTCTCTCTCTCTCTCTCTCTCTACGGGTTACCTACCGATCGCTCAGCGCGCTGTTGATGTCTGACATGGCTCTCTCTCTCTCTCTCTCTACGGGTTACCTACCGATCGCTCAGCGTGCTGTTGATGTCTGACATGGCTCTCTCTCTCTCTCTCTATGGGTTACCTACCGATCGCTCAGCGTGCTGTTGATGTCTGACATGGCTCTCTCTCTCTCTCTCTCTACGGGTTACCTACCGATCGCTCAGCGTGCTGTTGATGTCTGACATGGCTCTCTCTCTCTCTCTCTCTACGGGTTACCTACCGATCGCTCAGCGTGCTGTTGATGTCTGACATGGCTCTCTCTCTCTCTCTCTACGGGTTACCTACCGATCGCTCAGCGCGCTATTGATGTCTGACATGCAATTCCACATGTAAAATCTGTTCGCAGAGATATTACATGAATAAAGACGACAGTAATGAGACAGTATATCTACAGACACCCTGACCTGAGATCAGTAGTGAGACAGTACATCTACTGGTTACAGACACCCTGACCTGAGATCAGAAATGAGACAGTATATCTACTGGTTACAGACCTGAGATCAGTAATGAGACAGTATATCTACTGGTTACAGACCTGAGATCAGTAGTGAGACAGTATATCTACTGGTTACAGACACCCTGACCTGAGATCAGTAGTGAGACAGTATATCTACTGGTTACAGACACCCTGACCTGAGATCAGTAATGAGACAGTATATCTACTGGTTACAGACACCCTGACCTGAGATCAGTAGTGAGACAGTATATCTACTGGTTACAGACCTGAGATCAGTAGTGAGACAGTATACCTACTGGTTACAGACACCCTGACCTGAGATCAGTAGTGAGACAGTATATCTACTGGTTACAGACACCCTGACCTGAGATCAGTAATGAGACAGTATATCTACTGGTTACAGACCTGAGATCAGTAATGAGACAGTATATCTACTGGTTACAGACCTGAGATCAGTAATGAGACAGTATATCTACTGGTTACAGACCTGAGATCAGTAATGAGACAGTATATCTACTGGTTACAGACACCCTGACCTGAGATCAGTAATGAGACAGTATATCTACTGGTTACAGACACCCTGACCTGAGATCAGTAATGAGACAGTATATCTACTGGTTACAGACACCCTGACCTGAGATCAGTAGTGAGACAGTATACCTGACACGACTGCGCTGATGGAAGTGTCAGGGTCTGGGCTGTTTAGCCATCTCTGTTAGTTCACTGACGGGTGTCCCAGTCTCATTATACTGAGCCCTGGGGGTTAGTGGTCTGGAGTCGTGGGCTTCCTTACCTGACAGGGTTCATGCAGAGGTAACGCTCATGCCTGGAGGTAAAGGGCTAAGATCACCAATAGCTGAGTTATTTTCAATCGTGATACTTTGTGATAGAGATATATAAATCTTACATTCAAAATGTGCTTCATTCAGCTTGTAATTGAAAGCTATTGTTAGGATATTAAGAACATTAAAGTATCGTCCCGGCAGCGGAAGAACCATTCTGAAGTATTTAGTATTCAGAGCAGAATGATGTTAAACCCTGTAATGTGGTTCTGATGTCTGGTCAGTATGATATTAATGTGGTTCTGATATCTGGTCAGTATGATATTAATGTGGTTCTGATGTCTGGTCAGTATGATATTAATGTGGTTCTGATATCTGGTCAGTATGATATTAAACCCTGTAATGTGGTTCTGATGTCTGGTCAGTATGATATTAATGTGGTTCTGATATCTGGTCAGTATGATATTAATGTGGTTCTGATATCTGGTCAGTATGATATTAATGTGGTTCTGATATCTGGTCAGTATGATATTAATGTGGTTCTGATATCTGGTCAGTATGATATTAATGTGGTTCTGATATCTGGTCAGTATGATTTTAATGTGGTTCTGATATCTGGTCAGTATGATATTAATGTGGTTCTGATGTCTGATCAGTATGATATTAATGTGGTTCTGATATCTGGTCAGTATGATATTAATGTGGTTCTGATATCTGGTCAGTATGATATTAATGTGGTTCTGATATCTGGTCAGTATGATATTAATGTGGTTCTGATGTCTGGTCAGTATGATATTAATGTGGTTCTGATATCTGGTCAGTATGATATTAATGTGGTTCTGATGTCTGGTCAGTATGATATTAATGTGGTTCTGATATCAGGTCAGTATGATATTAATGTGGTTCTGATATCTGGTCAGTATGATATTAATGTGGTTCTGATATCTGGTCAGTATGATATTAATGTGGTTCTGATATCTGGTCAGTATGATATTAATGTGGTTCTGATATCTGGTTAGTATGATTTTAATGTGGTTCTGATATCTGGTCAGTATGATATTAATGTGGTTCTGATATCTGGTCAGCATGATATTAATGTGGTTCTGATATCTGGTCAGTATGATATTAATGTGGTTCTGATATCTGGTCAGCATGATATTAATGTGGTTCTGATATCTGGTCAGTATGATATTAATGTGGTTCTGATATCTGGTCAGTATGATATTAATGTGGTTCTGATGTCTGGTCAGTATGATATTAATGTGGTTCTGATATCTGGTCAGTATGATATTAATGTGGTTCTGATATCTGGTCAGTATGATATTCATGTGGTTCTGATATCTGGTCAGTATGATATTAATGTGGTTCTGATATCTGGTCAGTATGATATTAATGTGGTTCTGATATCTGGTCAGTATGATATTAATGTGGTTCTGATGTCTGGTCAGTATGATATTAATGTGGTTCTGATATCTGGTCAGTATGATATTAATGTGGTTCTGATATCTGGTCAGTATGATATTAATGTGGTTCTGATATCTGGTCAGTATGATATTAATGTGGTTCTGATATCTGGTCAGTATGATATTAATGTGGTTCTGATATCTGGTCAGTATGATATTAAACCCTGTAATGTGGTTCTGATGTCTGGTCAGTATGATATTAATGTGGTTCTGATATCTGGTCAGTATGATATTAATGTGGTTCTGATATCTGGTCAGTATGATATTAATGTGGTTCTGATATCTGGTGAGTATGATATTCATGTGGTTCTGATATCTGGTCAGTATGATATTAATGTGGTTCTGATATCTGGTCAGTATGATATCAATGTGGTTCTGATGTCTGGTCAGTATGATATTAATGTGGTTCTGATATCTGGTCAGTATGATTTTAAACCCTGTAATGTGGTTCTGATGTCTGGTCAGTATGATATTAATGTGGTTCTGATATCTGGTCAGTATGATATTAATGTGGTTCTGATATCTGGTCAGTATGATATTAATGTGGTTCTGATATCTGGTCAGTATGATATTAATGTGGTTCTGATATCTGGTCAGTATGATATTAAACCCTGTAATGTGGTTCTGATGTCTGGTCAGTATGATATTAATGTGGTTCTGATATCTGGTCAGTATGATTTTAAACCCTGTAATGTGGTTCTGATGTCTGGTCAGTATGATATTAATGTGGTTCTGATATCTGGTCAGTATGATATTAATGTGGTTCTGATATCTGGTCAGTATGATATTAATGTGGTTCTGATATCTGGTCAGTATGATATTAATGTGGTTCTGATATCTGGTTAGTATGATTTTAATGTGGTTCTGATATCTGGTCAGTATGATATTAATGTGGTTCTGATATCTGGTCAGCATGATATTAATGTGGTTCTGATATCTGGTCAGTATGATATTAATGTGGTTCTGATATCTGGTCAGCATGATATTAATGTGGTTCTGATATCTGGTCAGTATGATATTAATGTGGTTCTGATATCTGGTCAGTATGATATTAATGTGGTTCTGATGTCTGGTCAGTATGATATTAATGTGGTTCTGATATCTGGTCAGTATGATATTAATGTGGTTCTGATATCTGGTCAGTATGATATTCATGTGGTTCTGATATCTGGTCAGTATGATATTAATGTGGTTCTGATATCTGGTCAGTATGATATTAATGTGGTTCTGATATCTGGTCAGTATGATATTAATGTGGTTCTGATGTCTGGTCAGTATGATATTAATGTGGTTCTGATATCTGGTCAGTATGATATTAATGTGGTTCTGATATCTGGTCAGTATGATATTAATGTGGTTCTGATATCTGGTCAGTATGATATTAATGTGGTTCTGATATCTGGTCAGTATGATATTAAACCCTGTAATGTGGTTCTGATGTCTGGTCAGTATGATATTAATGTGGTTCTGATATCTGGTCAGTATGATATTAATGTGGTTCTGATATCTGGTCAGTATGATATTAATGTGGTTCTGATATCTGGTGAGTATGATATTCATGTGGTTCTGATATCTGGTCAGTATGATATTAATGTGGTTCTGATATCTGGTCAGTATGATATCAATGTGGTTCTGATGTCTGGTCAGTATGATATTAATGTGGTTCTGATATCTGGTCAGTATGATTTTAAACCCTGTAATGTGGTTCTGATGTCTGGTCAGTATGATATTAATGTGGTTCTGATATCTGGTCAGTATGATATTAATGTGGTTCTGATATCTGGTCAGTATGATATTAATGTGGTTCTGATATCTGGTCAGTATGATATTAATGTGGTTCTGATATCTGGTCAGTATGATATTAAACCCTGTAATGTGGTTCTGATGTCTGGTCAGTATGATATTAATGTGGTTCTGATATCTGGTCAGTATGATTTTAAACCCTGTAATGTGGTTCTGATGTCTGGTCAGTATGATATTAATGTGGTTCTGATATCTGGTCAGTATGATATTAATGTGGTTCTGATATCTGGTCAGTATGATATTAAACCCTGTAATGTGGTTCTGATGTCTGGTCAGTACGTGTTCAGCCATAGTGTCTTCCTCTGGCGCTGGTCAGCCCAGTCTCAGACTGTTAACTACCGTATCGTAACAGAACCCACTGAGCTTCAACATAACGATGCCTGTCCACCCTGTCCGGTACCAGT
This sequence comes from Salmo trutta, assembly GCF_901001165.1. Lineage (NCBI taxonomy): Eukaryota > Metazoa > Chordata > Actinopteri > Salmoniformes > Salmonidae > Salmo > Salmo trutta. The sequence goes on along the minus strand of NW_021822178.1, from coordinate 691,456 downwards.
TCAGCAGGACTTACCTCCGGGTCAAATACAATGTCAGTGTCTGTCTCAAAGTACCCGTTCCCTCTTTATCTCTACAGCCTAATGAACATGGGTCCTATTCTAGCCCAGGTACTACAGCCTAATGAACATGGGTCCTATTCTAGCCCAGGTTCTACAGCCTAATGAACATGGGTCCTATTCTAGCCCAGGTACTACAGCCTAATGAACATGGGTCCTATTCTAGCCCAGGTTCTACAGCCTAATGAACATGGGTCCTATTCTAGCCCAGGTTCTAAGCCTAATGAACATGGGTCCTATTCTAGCCCAGGTACTACAGCCTAATGAACATGGGTCCTATTCTAGCCCAGGTACTACAGCCTAATGAACATGGGTCCTATTCTAGCCCAGGTTCTACAGCCTAATGAACATGGGTCCTATTCTAGCCCAGGTTCTACAGCCTAATGAACATGGGTCCTATTCTAGCCCAGGTACTACAGCCTAATGAACATGGGTCCTATTCTAGCCCAGGTACTACAGCCTAATGAACATGGGTCCTATTCTAGCCCAGGTTCTACAGCCTAATGAACATGGGTCCTATTCTAGCCCAGGTACTACAGCCTAATGAACATGGGTCCTATTCTAGCCCAGGTACTACAGCCTAATGAACATGGGTCCTATTCTAGCCCAGGTACTACAGCCTAATGAACATGGGTCCTATTCTAGCCCAGGTACTACAGCTTAATGAACATGGGTCCTATTCTAGCCCAGGTACTACAGCCTAATGAACATGGGTCCTATTCTAGCCCAGGTTCTACAGCCTAATGAACATGGGTCCTATTCTAGCCCAGGTACTACAGCCTAATAAACATGGGTCCTATTCTAGCCCAGGTACTACAGCCTAATGAACATGGGTCCTATTCTAGCCCAGGTACTACAGCCTAATGAACATGGGTCCTATTCTAGCCCAGGTACTACAGCCTAATGAACATGGTTCCTATTCTAGCCCAGGTACTACAGCCTAATGAACATGGGTCCTATTCTAGCCCAGGTACTACAGCCTAATGAACATGGGTCCTATTCTAGCCCAGGTTCTACAGCCTAATGAACATGGGTCCTATTCTAGCCCAGGTACTACAGCCTAATGATCATGGGTCCTATTCTAGCCCAGGTACTACAGCCTAATGAACATGGGTCCTATTCTAGCCCAGGTACTACAGCCTAATGAACATGGGTCCTATTCTAGCCCAGGTTCTACAGCCTAATGAACATGGGTCCTATTCTAGCCCAGGTACTACAGCCTAATGAACATGGGTCCTATTCTAGCCCAGGTACTACAGCCTAATGAACATGGGTCCTATTCTAGCCCAGGTTCTACAGCCTAATGAACATGGGTCCTATTCTAGCCCAGGTACTACAGCCTAATGAACATGGGTCTTATTCTAGCCCAGGTACTACAGCCTAATGAACATGGGTCCTATTCTAGCCCAGGTTCTACAGCCTAATGAACATGGGTCCTATTCTAGCCCAGGTACTACAGCCTAATAAACATGGGTCCTATTCTAGCCCAGGTACTACAGCCTAATGAACATGGGTCCTATTCTAGCCCAGGTTCTACAGCCTAATGAACATGGGTCCTATTCTAGCCCAGGTTCTACAGCCTAATGAACATGGGTCCTATTCTAGCCCAGGTTCTACAGCCTAATGAACATGGGTCCTATTCTAGCCCAGGTTCTACAGCCTAATGAACATGGGTCCTATTCTAGCCCAGGTACTACAGCCTAATGAACATGGGTCCATGTCCACTGTCTTTTTTCATTATTAGTGGCAATCCCAGGTCCAAGAATGAAGGACTTTATTCAAACCTAGGTCCAAGAACGAAGGACTTTATTCAATCCCAGGTCCAAGAACGAAGGTCTTTATTCTAGTGGTAAACTACCCCCCCATCGTTTTTTCACTTCAGTTTGTCCTCCTTCTTATTTAAGCATCAGGGGGGGTTGTAGACTACAGGAGCAGTCCAGAGTGGATTCACGGTGCCAAGCCAGCGTTCAGCAGGATCAGCGGCTGGATAAAACATCCCTTCCTTTACAACTAGATAATATACTCTATTTCTGTCCTCATTATGTCACCATCTGGAGGTAAAGTGTGTTTCCCATGCCGAGCCGGCACTCTGGTCTAGTGTCGATGTCCTTGTATCATAATGCTGCAGAGGGTTTCCCATGCCAAGCCAGCACTCTGGTCTAGTGTCGATGTCCTTGTATCATAATGCTGCAGAGGGTTTCCCATGCCAAGCCAGCACTCTGGTCTAGTGTCGATGTCCTTGTATCATAATGCTGCAGAGGGTTTCCCATGCCGAGCCAGCCCCCTGGTCTAGTGGTCGATGTCCTTGTATCATAATGCTGCAGAGGGTTTCCCATGCCAAGCCAGCACTCTGTCCTAGTGTCGATGTCCTTGTATCATAACGCTGCAGAGGGTGTCCCATGCCAAGCCAGCACTCTGGTCTAGTGGTCGATGTCCTTGTATCATAATGCTGCAGAGGGTTTCCCATGCCAAGCCAGCACTCTGGTCTAGTGGTCGATGTCCTTGTATCATAATGCTGCAGAGGGTTTCCCATGCCAAGCCAGCACTCTGTCCTAGTGTCGATGTCCTTGTATCATAATGCTGCAGAGGGTTTCCCATGCCAAGCCAGCACTCTGGTCTAGTGTCGATGTCCTTGTATCATAATGCTGCAGAGGGTTTCCCATGCCGAGCCAGCCCCCTGGTCTAGTGGTCGATGTCCTTGTATCATAATGCTGCAGAGGGTTTCCCATGCCAAGCCAGCACTCTGTCCTAGTGTCGATGTCCTTGTATCATAATGCTGCAGAGTGTTTCCCATGCCAAGCCAGCACTCTGGTCTAGTGTCGATGTCCTTGTATCATAATGCTGCAGAGGGTTTCCCATGCCGAGCCAGCCCCCTGGTCTAGTGGTCGATGTCCTTGTATCTTAATGCTGCAGAGGGTTTCCCATGCCGAGCCAGCACTGTGTCCTAGTGTCGATGTCCTTGTATCATAATGCCGCAGAGGGTTTCCCATGCCGAGCCAGCACTCTGGTCTAGTGTCGATGTCCTTGTATCATAATGCCGCAGAGGGTTTCCCATGCCGAGCCAGCACTCTCGTCTAGTGTCGATGTCCTTGTATCATAATGCTGCAGAGGGTTTCCCATGCCAAGCCAGCACTCTGGTCTAGTGTCGATGTCCTTGTATCGTAATGCTGCAGAGGGTTTCCCATGCCGAGCCAGCATTCTGGTCTAGTGGTCGATGTCCTTGTATCATAATGCTGCAGAGGGTTTCCCATGCCGAGCCAGCACTCTGGTTTAGTGTCGATGTCCTTGTATCATAATGCTGCAGAGGGTGTCCCATGCCGAGCCAGCACTCTGGTCTAGTGTCGATGTCCTTGTATCATAACGCTGCAGAGGGTGTCCCATGCCAAGCCAGCACTCTGTCCTAGTGTCGTTGTCCTTGTATCATAATGCTGCAGAGGGTTTCCCATGCCGAGCCAGCACTCTGTCCTAGTGTCGATGTCCTTGTATCATAATGCTGCAGAGGGTTTCCCATGCCAAGCCAGCACTCTGTCCTAGTGTCGATGTCCTTGTATCATAATGCTGCAGAGGGTTTCCCACGCCGAGCCAGCACGATGTCCTTGTATCATAATGCTGCAGAGGGTTTCCCATGCCAAGCCAGCACTCTGTCCTAGTGTCGATGTCCTTGTATCATAATGCTGCAGAGGGTTTCCCATGCCGAGCCAGCACGATGTCCTTGTATCATAATGCTGCAGAGGGTTTCCCATGCCGAGCCAGCACTCTGTCCTAGTGTCGATGTCCTTGTATCATAATGCTGCAGAGGGTTTCCCATGCCGAGCCAGCACTCTGTCCTTGTATCATAATGCTGCAGAGGGTTTCCCATGCCGAGCCAGCACTCTGTCCTAGTGTCGATGTCCTTGTATCATAATGCTGCAGAGGGTTTCCCATGCCAAGCCAGCACTCTGTCCTAGTGTCGATGTCCTTGTATCATAATGCTGCAGAGGGTTTCCCACGCCGAGCCAGCACGATGTCCTTGTATCATAATGCTGCAGAGGGTTTCCCATGCCAAGCCAGCACTCTGTCCTAGTGTCGATGTCCTTGTATCATAATGCTGCAGAGGGTTTCCCATGCCGAGCCAGCACGATGTCCTTGTATCATAATGCTGCAGAGGGTTTCCCATGCCGAGCCAGCACTCTGTCCTAGTGTCGATGTCCTTGTATCATAATGCTGCAGAGGGTTTCCCATGCCGAGCCAGCACTCTGTCCTAGTGTCGATGTCCTTGTATCATAATGCTGCAGAGGGTTTCCCATGCCGAGCCAGCACTCTGTCCTAGTGTCGATGTCCTTGTATCATAATGCTGCAGAGGGTTTCCCATGCCTAGCCAGCACTCTGTCCTAGTGTCGATGTCCTTGTATCATAATGCTGCAGAGGGTTTCCCACGCCGAGCCAGCACGATGTCCTTGTATCATAATGCTGCAGAGGGTTTCCCATGCCAAGCCAGCCAGCACTCTGTCCTAGTGTCGATGTCCTTGTATCATAATGCTGCAGAGGGTTTCCCATGCCGAGCCAGCACGATGTCCTTGTATCATAACGCTGCAGAGGGTTTCCCATGCCGAGCCAGCACTCTGTCCTAGTGTCGATGTCCTTGTATCATAACGCTGCAGAGTGTTTCCCATGCCTAGTAGCTGAGAAGGATGCCGTTTCATGACCAATGTCCAGAGGGCCATGGGCAGGGTGTCAGCCTGGTGTTCCATAGAGGGCCAACCTGGCAAGACTTCAGTCAGCGGGCTAGGGCCAATACCATCCAGGATATAACGCCAACACTTCCCAGGCTACACAGCCAACAGCACCAACCCCGATGGGGCTGGCAGATGTGTAAGAAGCTGCAGTCAGCCTGGAGCCCCTTTACCATTCAGCGCTGAGCCTCTATAACAGCCTACCATGTCTGGGGTAGTGGGTTGGTTGGGTGGCATCTGGGTGGAGGTATTGGTAGGGCAGTAGAGTAGGTTCAGGGGAGAAGGGTGTGAGAGGGGGAGAGGGACACGGCAAAACAAGACCACAACAAAAAATAGGTGCCAATTCAGAACCAGCATGTTCAGGAGCAACACGTTCAGGACCAACACGTTCAGGAGCAACACGTTCAGGAGCAACACGTTCAGGAGCAACACGTTCAGGAGCAACATGTTCAGGAACAACACGTTCAGAACCAACACATTCAGAACCAACACGTTCAGAACCAACACATTCAGGAGCTACACGTTCAGGACCAACACGTTCAGAACCAACACATTCAGGAGCTACACGTTCAGGACCAACACGTTCAGAACCAGCACATTCAGAACCAACACGTTCAGAACCAACACATTCAGGAGCTACACGTTCAGAACCAACACATTCAGGAGCAACACAACAGAGATTCCAGAGTCATTCTGAGGTTCAGTGCACTGCATCTTCCTATAGAGTTTAGATTGTTTTGTATTACTGTCTTTCAGGAAAGGGACAACAGTAGTGAAGCCAAACGCTGTCACAAGATATACAGCAAAAATCCCTCATGGAACCTCATCTCTCTGTGGCTCAGGGAACAGGATGCATCCCAAATAACGCCCTAGTAGGGCTCTGGACTAAAGTAGTGCACTATATAGGGAATAGGGCTCTGGACTAAAGTAGTGCACTATATAGGGAATAGGGCTCTGGTCTAAAGTAGTGTACTATATAGGGAATAGGGCTCTGGTCTAAAGTAGTGTACTATATAAGGAATAGGGCTCTGGTCTAAAGTAGTGCACTATATAGGGAATAGGGCTCTGGTCTATAGTAGTGCACTATTTAGGGAATAGGGCTCTGGTCTAAAGTAGGGCACTATATAGGGAATAGAGTGCCATTTGGGACGTATATTCATTGAACATGATTATTTCTCCTGTCTGTATCACATGTTAGGGATATACAGTTGAAGTCGGAAGTTTACATACACCTCAGCTAAATACATTTCAAACTTCAGAGAAAACTCCCAGACCCTCCACATTTAATTAACATTCAATACTTATCCCTTTTTTACCTTCTTCAGCTGTGTACTACAGTTGGTAAATAGACAGATAATGGCTGTGTGTGTTAGCTAGATACTACAGTTGGTAAATAGACAGATAACGGCTGTGTGTTAGCTAGATACTACAGTTGGTAAATAGCCAGATAATGGCTGTGTGTTAGCTAGATACTACAGTTGGTAAATAGACAGATAATGGCTGTGTGTTAGCTAGATACTACAGTTGGTAAATAGACAGATAATGGCTGTGTGTTTTAGCTAGATACTACAGTTGGTAAATATACAGATAATGGCTGTGTATTAGCTAGATACTACAGTTGGTAAATAGACAGATAATGGCTGTGTTTTAGCTAGATACTACAGTTGGTAAATAGACAGATAATGGCTGTGTGTTAGCTAGATACTACAGTTGGTATATAGCCAGATAATGGCTGTGTGTTTTAGCTAGATACTACAGTTGGTAAATTGACAGATAATGGCTGTGTGTTAGCTAGATACTACAGTTGGTAAATAGCCAGATAATGGCTGTGTTTTAGCTAGATACTACAGTTGGTAAATAGCCAGATAATGGCTGTGTGTTTTAGCTAGATACTACAGTTGGTAAATAGACAGATAATGGCTGTGTATTAGCTAGATACTACAGTTGGTAAATAGACAGATAATGGCTGTGTTTTAGCTAGATACTACAGTTGGTAAATAGACAGATAATGGCTGTGTGTTAGCTAGATACTACAGTTGGTAAATAGCCAGATAATGGCTGTGTGTTTTAGCTAGATACTACAGTTGGTAAATTGACAGATAATGGCTGTGTGTTAGCTAGATACTACAGTTGGTAAATAGCCAGATAATGGCTGTGTTTTAGCTAGATACTACAGTTGGTAAATAGACAGATAATGGCTGTGTGTGTTAGCTAGATACTACAGTTGGTAAATAGACAGATAATGGCTGTGTTTTAGCTAGATACTACAGTTGGTAAATAGCCAGATAATGGCTGTGTGTTAGCTAGATACTACAGTTGGTAAATAGCCAGATAATGGCTGTGTGTTAGCTAGATACTACAGTTGGTAAATAGACAGATTAGGTATTTGTTTTAGTTAGATACTACAGTTGGTAAATAGACAGATAACGGTTGTGTGTTAGCTAGATACTACTGTTGGTAAATAGCCAGATAATGGCTGTGTTAGCTAGATACTACAGTTGGTAAGTAGACAGATAATGGCTTTGTGTTAGCTAGATACTACAGTTGGTAAATAGACAGATAATGTTTGTGTGTTAGCTAGATACTACAGTTGGTAAATAGACAGATAATGTTTGTGTTAGCTAGATACTACAGTTGGTAAATAGACAGATAATGGCTGTGTGTGTTAGCTAGATACTACAGTTGATAAATAGCCAGATAATGGCTGTGTGTGTTAGCTAGATACTACTGTTGGTAAATAGCCAGATAATGGCTGTGTTAGTTAGATTCTACAGTTGGTAAGTAGACAGATAATGGCTGTGTGTTAGCTAGATACTACAGTTGGTAAATAGCCATATAACGGCTGTGTGTTAGCTAGATACTACAGTTGGTAAATAGCCAGATAATGGCTGTGTTAGCTAGATACTACAGTTGGTAAATAGCCAGATAATGGCTGTGTGTTAGCTAGATACTACAGTAGGTAAAGAGACAGATAATGGCTGTGTTTTAGCTAGATACTACAGTTGGTAAAGAGACAGATAATGGCTGTGTGTTAGCTAGATACTACAGTTGGTAAATTGCCATATAACAGCTGTTAGCTAGATACTACAGTTGGTAAATAGCCAGATAATGTCTGTGTGTTAGCTAGATACTACAGTTGGTAAATAGCCAGATAACGGCTGTGTGTTAGCTTGATACTACAGTTGGTAAATAGCTAGATACTACAGTTGGTAAATAGCCAGATAATGGCTGTGTTTTATCTAGATACTACAGTTGGTAAATAGCCAGTTAACGGCTGTGTGTTAGCTAGATACTACAGTTGGTAAATAGCCAGATAATGGCTGTGTGTTAGCTAGATACTACAGTTGGTAAATAGCCAGATAATGGCTGTGTGTTAGCTAGATACTACAGTTGGTAAATAGCCAGATAATGGCTGTGTGTGTTAGCTAGATACTACAGTTGGTAAATAGACAGGTAATGGATGTGTGTTTTAGCTAGATACTACAGTTGGTAAGTAGCCAGATAATGGATGTGTGTGTTAGCTAGATACTAAGGTTGGTAAGTAGCCAGATAATGGCTGTGTGTTAGCTAGATACTACAGTTGGTAAATAGACAGATAACGGCTTTGTGTTAGCTAGATACTACTGTTGGTAAATTGCCATATAATGGCTGTTAGCTAAATACTACACTTGGTAAATAGCCAAATAATGGCTGTGTTAGCTAGATACTACAGTTGGTAAATAGCCAGATAATGGCTGTGTTTTATCTAGATTCTACAGTTGGTAAATAGCCAGTTAACGGCTGTGTGTTAGCTAGATACTACAGTTGGTAAATAGCCAGATAATGGCTGTGTGTTAGCTAGATACTACAGTTGGTAAATAGCCAGATAATGGCTGTGTGTTAGCTAGATACTACAGTTGGTAAATAGCCAGATAATGGCTGTGTGTTAGCTAGATACTACAGTTGGTAAATAGACAGATAATGGATGTGTGTTTTAGCTAGATACTACAGTTGGTAAGTAGCCAGATAATGGATGTGTGTTTTAGCTAGATACTACAGTTGGTAAGTAGCCAGATAATGGCTGTGTGTTAGCTAGATACTACAGTTGGTAAATAGACAGATAACGGCTTTGTGTTAGCTAGATACTACAGTTGGTAAATTGCCATATAATGGCTGTTAGCTAAATACTACACTTGGTAAATAGCCAAATAATGGCTGTGTTAGCTAGATACTACAGTTGGTAAATAGCCAGATAATGGCTGTGTTAGCTAGATACTACAGTTGGTAAATAGCCAGATAATGGCTGTGTGTCAGCTAGATACTACAGTTGGTAAATAGCCAGATAATGGCTGTGTTTTAGCTAAATACTACACTTGGTAAATAGCCAGAAATTGTCTCTGTTGTATAAAGTCTGTTTCTGGCAGTTGTACTATTTTACAGCAGTGCTGGTTTAGAGCTCTGAATGGTAGCTATCGTGAAAGTTTGTCTGTGAATGTTGAGCCTCTAGTGAAAACATCCTGAACTGACAATCAATAACCAAAAAAAAGTCAACAAAGAAACGTAATTAAACATAGAAGAGAAGATCATTAATTACACTCCATCTGTGTCCCAAATGGTTCCCTATTTGGTGAACTACCTGTGACCAGGTCCCATGTGGGGCTCTGGTCAGAAATAGCGCACTATGTAGTGAATAGCTTGCCATTTGGGACAAGCCCCAGAGACAATTCATTACTCAATCAATAAAGGAAGGGTACAAACTATAGATGTGTTTAGGATTGTATTTCTTTTCTCTTGGTAGAAAAGTAAGACATAGAGTATTGACTCTATTGTGGTGTTTTTCCCCTCCGTAGTGGACCCAGTGTAAATTATCATGGTCAGCTGGG
>NW_021822178.1:656825-679325 GCF_901001165.1 Salmo trutta | reverse complement strand
ACCAGTCTGTAGAGTGACAGGTGATACCAGTCTGTAGTGACAGGTGATACCAGTCTGTAGTGACAGGTGATACCAGTCTGTAGTGACAGGTGATACCAGTCTGTAGTGACAGGTGATACCAGTCTGTAGTGAGAGGTGATATCAGTCTGTAGAGTGACAGGTGATACCAGTCTGTAGTGACAGGTGATACCAGTCTGTAGTGAGAGGTGATATCAGTCTGTAGAGTGACAGGTGATATCAGTCTGTAGAGTGACAGGTGATACCAGTCTGTAGAGTGACAGGTGATATCAGTCTGTAGAGTGACAGGTGATATCAGTCTGTAGGGACAGGTAATATCAGTCTGTAGAGTGACAGGTGATACCAGTCTGTAGAGTGACAGGTGATATCAGTCTGTAGTGACAGGTGATATCAGTCTGTAGAGTGACAGGTGATATCAGTCTGTAGTGACAGGTGATATCAGTCTGTAGAGTGACAGGTGATATCAGTCTGTAGTGACAGGTGATACCAGTCTGTAGTGACAGGTGATACCAGTCTGTAGTGACTGGTGATACCAGTCTGTAGTGACAGGTGATACCAGTCTGTAGTGAGAGGTGATATCAGTCTGTAGGAGTGACAGGTGATACCAGTCTGTAGTGACAGGTGATATCAGTCTGTAGAGTGACAGGTGATACCAGTCTGTAGTGACAGGTGATATCAGTCTGTAGAGTGACAGGTGATACCAGTCTGTAGTGACACGTGATACCAGTCTGTAGTGACAGGTGATACCAGTCTGTAGAGTGACAGGTGATATCAGTCTGTAGTGACAGGTGATACCAGTCTGTAGTGACAGGTGATACCAGTCTGTAGTGACAGGTGATACCAGTCTGTAGAGTGACAGGTGATACCAGTCTGTAGTGACAGGTGATACCAGTCTGTAGAGTGACAGGTGATACCAGTCTGTAGTGACAGGTGATACCAGTCTGTAGTGACAGGTGATACCAGTCTGTAGTGACAGGTGATACCAGTCTGTAGTGAGAGGTGATATCAGTCTGTAGAGTGACAGGTGATACCAGTCTGTAGTGACAGGTGATACCAGTCTGTAGTGAGAGGTGATATCAGTCTGTAGTGACAGGTGATACCAGTCTGTAGTGACAGGTGATATCAGTCTGTAGAGTGACAGGTGATATCAGTCTGTAGTGACAGGTGATATCAGTCTGTAGTGACAGGTGATATCAGTCTGTAGTGACAGGTGATACCAGTCTGTAGTGACAGGTGATATCAGTCTGTAGAGTGACAGGTGATATCAGTCTGTAGTGACAGGTGATATCAGTCTGTAGTGACAGGTGATATCAGTCTGTAGTGACAGGTGATACCAGTCTGTAGAGTGACAGGTGATACCAGTCTGTAGTGACAGGTGATACCAGTCTGTAGAGTGACAGGTGATACCAGTCTGTAGTGACAGGTGATACCAGTCTGTAGTGACAGGGGATACCAGTCTGTAGTGACAGGTGATACCAGTCTGTAGTGACAGGTGATACCAGTCTGTAGAGTGTCAGGTGATATCAGTCTGTAGTGACAGGTGATACCAGTCTGTAGTGACAGGTGATACCAGTCTGTAGTGACAGGTGATATCAGTCTGTAGTGACAGGTGATATCAGTCTGTAGTGACAGGTGATATCAGTCTGTAGTGACAAGTGATATCAGTCTGTAGAGTGACAGGTGATACCAGTCTGTAGTGACAGGTGATACCAGTCTGTAGAGTGACAGGTGATTCCAGTCTGTAGTGACAGGTGATACCAGTCTGTAGAGTGACAGGTGATATCAGTCTGTAGTGACAGGTGATACCAGTTTTTAGTGACAGGTGATATCAGTCTGTAGTGACAGGTGATATCAGTCTGTAGTGACAGGTGATATCAGTTTAGAGTGACAGGTGATACCAGTCTGTAGTGACAGGTGAAACCAGTCTGTAGAGTGACAGGTGATACCAGTCTGTAGAGTGACAGGTGATATCAGTCTGTAGTGACAAGTGATACCAGTCTGTAGCAACAGGTGATACCAGTCTGTAGAGTGACAGGTGATACCAGTCTGTAGGGTCAGGTGATATCAGTCTTTAGTGACAGGTGATACCAGTCTGTAGAGTGACAGGTGATACCAGTCTGTAGAGTGACAGGTGATACCAGTCTGTAGTGACAGGTGATACCAGTCTGTAGAGTGCCAGGTGATACCAGTCTGTAGTGACAGGTGATACCAGTCTGTAGTGACAGGTGATATCAGTCTGTAGTGACAGGTGATATCAGTCTGTAGTGACAGGTGATATCAGTCTGTAGAGTGTCAGGTGATATCAGTCTGTAGTGACAGGTGATACCAGTTTTTAGTGACAGGTGATATCAGTCTGTAGTGACAGGTGATATCAGTCTGTAGTGACAGGTGATATCAGTTTAGAGTGACAGGTGATACCAGTCTGTAGTGACAGGTGATACCAGTCTGTAGTGATAGGTGATACCAGTCTGTAGTGACAGGTTATATCAGTCTGTAGATTGACAGGTGATATCAGTCTGTAGAGTGACAGGTGGTACCAGTCTGTAGTGACAGGTGATACCAGTCTGTAGTGACAGGTGATACCTGTCTGTAGTGACAGGTGATACCAGTCTGTAGTGACAGGTGATACCAGTCTGTAGTGACAGGTGATACCAGTCTGTAGTGACAGGTGATACCAGTCTGTAGAGTGACAGGTGATATCAGTCTGTAGAGTGACAGGTGATACCAGTCTGTAGTGACAGGTGATACCAGTCTGTAGTGACAGGTGATATCAGTCTGTAGAGTGACAGTTTTTATTTTTTATTTTTTTAAACCTTTATTTAACTAGGCAAGTCAATTAAGAACAAATTCTTATTTACAATGACGGCCTAGGAACAGTGGGTTAACTGCCTTGTTCAGGTGCAGAACGACAGATTTTTACCTTGTCAGCTCGGGGATTCAATCTAGCAGTTACTGGCCCAACACTCTAACCACTAGGCTACCTGCCGCTCTAACCACTAGGCTACCTGCCACTCTAACCACTAGGCTACCTGCCGCTCTAACCACTAGGCTACCTACCGCTCTAACCACTAGGCTACCTGCAGCTCTAACCACTAGACTACCTGCCGCTCTAACCACTAGGCTACCTGCCGCTCTAACCACTAGGCTACCTGCCGCTCTAACCACTAGACTACCTGCCGCTCTAACCACTAGGCTACCTGAAGCTCTAACCACTAGGCTACCTGCCGCTCTAACCACTAGGCTACCTGCCGCTCTAACCACTAGGCTACCTGCCGCTCTAACCACTAGGCTACCTGCCGCTCTAACCACTAGGCTACCTGCCGCTCTAACCACTAGGCTACCTGCAGCTCTAACCACTAGACTACCTGCCGCTCTAACCACTAGGCTACCTGAAGCTCTAACCACTAGGCTACCTGCCGCTCTAACCACTAGGCTACCTGCCGCTCTAACCACTAGGCTACCTGCCGCTCTAACCACTAGGCTACCTGCCGCTCTAACCACTAGGCTACCTGCCGCTCTAACCACTAGGCTACCTGCCGCTCTAACCACTAGGCTACCTGCCGCTCTAACCACTAGGCTACCTGTCGCCTCGAAGTCTGCCTGTCTTTACCCTCCCATGGACAGCTGTAAGCCAGTCTCTCATTGGGCTAGTCTTTACCTTCTCATAGACAGCTGTGAGCCAGTCTCTCAGTCTCTCATTGGGCTAGTCTTTACCTTCTCATGGACAGCTGTGAGCCAGTCTCTCATTGGGCCTTTCCGGACCATGATGATGATATTCAATCTCAGTCTGAGTCCGCTGCAGAGGTCCAGCTAGAAGTGTTCTGACTACATTCTCTACTACATGATGGAATGTAGCATACAGAGATGGGTTGATGGTTCTGTAGATGAGGTGAGATTGTAGCACTGTTTGAATCTAGTCCCGTCTGAGCAGAGTTTGTCTGCTCTAGTCTGGTCTGTACCTGGTTTGGTCTGGTCTGGTCTGTACCTGGTTTGGTCTGGTCTGGTCTGTACCTGGTCTCGTCGGGTCTGGTCTGTACCTGGTCTGGTCTGGTCTGTATCTGGTCTGGTCTGGTTTTGTCTGTACCTGGTCTGGTCTGGTCTGGTCTAGTCTGGTCTGGTATGTACCTGGTCTGGTCTGGTTTGGTTTGTCTGTACCTGGTCTGGTCTAGTCTAGTCTAGTCTGGTCTGGTATGTACCTGGTCTGGTCTGGTCTGGTTTGTCTGTACCTGGTCTGGTCTGGTCTGGTCTGGTTTGTCTGTACCTGGTCTGGTCTGGTCTAGTCTAGTCTGGTCTGGTATGTACCTGGTCTGGTCTGGTTTGTCTGTACCTGGTCTGGTTTGTCTGTACCTGGTCTGGTTTGTCTGTACCTGGTCTGGTCTGGTCTAGTCTAGTCTGGTTTGTCTGTACCTGGTCTGGTCTGGTTTGTCTATACCTGGTCTGGTTTGTTTGTACCTGGTCTGCTCTAGTCTGGTCTGTACCTGGTCTGGTCTAGTCTGGTCTGTACCTGGTCTGGTCTGTACCTGGTCTAGTCTAGTCTGGTCTGGTCTGGTCTGTACCTGGTCTGGTCTGCTCTGTACCTGGTCTGGTTTGTCTGTACCTGGTCTGGTCTGGTTTGTCTGTACCTGGTCTGCTCTAGTCTGGTCTGTACCTGGTCTGCTCTAGTCTGGTCTGTACCTGGTCTAGTCTGGTCTGTACCTGGTCTAGTCTGGTCTGTACCTGGTCTGGTCTGGTTTGTCTGTACCTGGTCTGGTCGGGTCTGTAGCTGGTGTGGTCTGGTCCGGTCCGGTCCTGATGTAATCTGCAGCAAGGTCCTCCCTGTGTGTCTGCAGGAAATATTCAGCGGTGTAATCAAACAGAACCCACTTCCTGGTTCATCAGCCGGCCTGCTTCCGGAACGTTCAGCTGTCCGACAACACCCGCTCTGAAAAGCGCTACAAAGACCAGCATGTATCCTATCTGGCCAAAACCTCATCCTATCTGACCAAAACCTCATCCTATCTGGCCAAAACCTCATCCTATCTGACCAAAACCTCATCCTATCTGGCCAAAACCTCATCCTATCTGGCCAAAACCTCATCCTATCAGGCCAAAACCTCATCCTATCTGGCCAAAACCTCATCCTATCTGGCCAAAACCTCATCCTATCTGGCCAAAACCTCATCCTATCTGGCCAAAACCTCATCCTACCTGGCCAAAACCTCATCCTATCTGGCCAAAACCTCATCCTACCTGGCCAAAACCTCATCCTATCAGGCCAAAACCTCATCCTACCTGGCCAAAACCTCATCCTATCTGGCCAAAACCTCATCCTATCTGGCCAAAACCTCATCCTATCTGGCCAAAACCTCATCCTATCAGGCCAAAACCTCATCCTATCTGGCCAAAACCTCATCCTATCTGGCCAAAACCTCATCCTACCTGGCCAAAACCTCATCCTACCTGGCCAAAACCTCATCCTACCTGGCCAAAACCTCATCCTATCTGGCCAAAACCTCATCCTATCTGGCCAAAACCTCATCCTATCTGGCCAAAGCCTCATCCTACCTGGCCAAAACCTCATCCTACCTGGCCAAAACCTCATCCTACCTGGCCAAAACCTCATCCTATCTGGCCAAAACCTCATCCTATCTGGCCAAAACCTCATCCTATCTGGCCAAACCCTCATCCTATCTGACCAAAACCTCATCCTATCTGGCCAAAACCTCATCCTATCTGGCCAAACCCTCATCCTATCTAACCAAAACCTCATCCTATCTGGCCAAAACCTCATCCTATCTGGCCAAAACCTCATCCTAGGAAGTATGAATCAATGCATTACTGTGATGATGAGTCTAGACAGGCATGACCGGGAGAGGAGGAAACGTGGGTCACAATATTGTACTTCAAGTTTCTGACAAACACATGTGAGCCACACCATCATATCCCAGAGTCCTCTGTTTCTGTTGCTATTGAGCGGATGAGACCCAGTTCTCAGAGGAGGGGCCCCAGTCGGCTCTGTATTTATTTTTGCTGGACTGTGTGAAATGACTTGTGATTGTGTCAGTTAATTAGTCTGGTAAGCAGCAAGTGTTCCGTTTCAATCAGCCAGAGAGAATCCCTCAGTGAATACCTCCTAAATAGCACACTATTCCCTATGTAGTGCACTACTATCCTACGGGTCCCGGTCAAAAGTAGTGCACTATATAGGGATTACGGTTTTTTATTTTGGCATGCAGTCTCAGTGTAGAAGGAGCTTTCTGTTCTTAATCAGATGCAATGATATTCAAGCTCTGGGTTAAACTCTATTAAAAACAGAGCCAAACAACTAATCACTCATTCCAAACATTATATTGTTGTCTGCTAATGTCGTAGCAGCAACTTTCTACAGGCAACTAATCAATCATCATTCCCCAAAGTACAGAGTGTGCAGGAGTGTGTGTGTGTAAAAGTGTGTGGTGTGTTTAATCAGTGTTTAAACCCTTTACAATGAAGATCTGTGAAGTTATTTGTATTTTTACGAATTATCTTTTGAAAGACGGGGTCCTGAAAAAGGGAGTTTACATATTATTCACCTCCACGTACCCAGGAGTAGACGAGACGACAACCAGGAGACACTCCTTTAATTAACTACTAGATATTATTCACCTCCCACTATACAGACAGTGATGGATGGACTGAGGGAAGAGGGGAACAGAGAGAGGGAGAGAGAGACGAGGGGTGGGGGGACAGGTAGAGGGAGAGAGGGCGAGAGAGAGAGAGAGAGAGGGGATGGGGTGGGGGTACAGGGAGAGGGTGAGGGAAAGAGTGAGGGGGAGAGTGAGGGAGAGAGTGAGGGGTAGAGAAAGTGGGAGAGAGTGTGGGGGGGGTGGGGTGGGGGGACAGGGAGAGGGAGAGGGAGTGGGAGAGAGTGAGGGGGGGGGGGTGGGGGGACAGGTAGAGTGAGAGAGAGAGAGGGAGAGAGTGGGGGGGGGGTGGGGGGACAGGGAGAGGGAGAGAGAGTGGGAGAGAGTGAGGGGGTGGGGTGGGGGGACAGGTAGAGTGAGAGAGAGAGAGGGAGAGAGTGAGGGGGGGTGGGGTGAGGGGACAGGTATAGGGAGAGAAAGAGTGTGGGGGGGTGGGGGGACAGGGAGAGAGAGAGAGGGAGAGAGGGAGGGAGAGAGAGACCCAGGTGTAATGGTTAAATGTTTTGGATGTTTTTTAATTAAAAAGGGAACACAATGCCCTGTCCCATGAAAATCAGCATTATGTCTGAGTTAAACAACTCCATCTCGCTGTGTTCTTTTAATGCAAACATGGGTATTGTTTACTTTTGTCCCGTCAGCTTTTTAAAACTGAATTATTATTATTTTAGTTTTTTAAATATTTGTCAGCATTTGTTTGTGACAATGACAGAGTAGTGCAAAATATAGGGAATAGGGTGCCATTTGATTGTGACGATGGCAAAGTAGTGCACTACATAGGGAATAGGGTGCCACTTGGGACCATGGCACATTAGGGGAAGATGAGTGTCTGTATGTGTTAAACCAAGGCCTCGTTGGAACCCAGTAGTTTGGGCTGTATGTGTTAAACCAAGGCCTCGTTGGAACCCAGTAGTTTGGGCTGTATGTGTTAAACCAAGGCCTCGTTGGAACCCAGTAGTTTGGGCTGTATGTGTTAAACCAAGGCCTCGTTGGAACCCAGTAGTTTGGGCTGTATGTGTTAAACCAAGGCCTCGTTGAACCCAGTAGTTTGGGCTGTATGTGTTAAACCAAGGCCTCGTTGGAACCCAGTAGTTTTGGGCTGTATGTGTTAAACCAAGGCCTCGTTGGAACCCAGTAGTTTGGGCTGTATGTGTTAAACCAAGGCCTCGTTGGAACCCAGTAGTTTGGGCTGTATGTGTTAAACCAAGGCCTCGTTGGAACCCAGTAGTTTGGGCTGTATGTGTTAAACCAAGGCCTCGTTGGAACCCAGTAGTTTGGGCTGTATGTGTTAAACCAAGGCCTCGTTGGAACCCAGTAGTTTGGGCTGTATGTGTTAAACCAAGGCCTCGTTGGAACCCAGTAGTTTGGGCTGTATGTGTTAAACCAAGGCCTCGTTGGAACCCAGTAGTTTGGGCTGGAGTCTGTCTGTTCTCATCTAGGGTGCCGTTACCCAGAGTATCTGTTTAGTTGCCATTCTGATGTCACATGTTTCCTGTTGGGTGCGTTCCAAATAGCATCTGTAGGGTTCTGGTAGAAAGTAGTGTACTATATAGGGAATAGGGCTCTGGTCTATAGTAGTGTACTATATAGGGAATAGGGCTCTGGTCTATAGTAGTGCACTATATAGGGAATAGTGTGCCATTTGGAACGCAGCCATACCATATGATGTCGTCGCTAATTAGCCGGTGGCTAATGATTAAAGCAGGAAGGCAGAGTGAAGCGGTGATGCTAATTAGCTATCAGTCTCAACATGAGCTGCGTTAATTAATGTGGCCCAGTGATCTCCTGATCAGCCTGTTTATATGGAACATCTTGTCTCATATTTCTACACAGACCGCATGGAAAAGCATTGCAATTTATGTTTTATTTTATTCAACTCACATATGTTGACTTTGCAACTAATTTTAAGAACTTAGAAATCAACTAAGTTAAACTAAATCAACTAACTAAACACGTTTTTTTTTTAAAGGCAACATCTCAACACCCAACTACCACCTATCACTTCGCAAGAACACAAGAACTAGAAGTCAAGGTCAAAGTATTTTTGGGATGATGTGTTGAAACTTCATCCCTCCCTCTCTCTTAGCAGAACAGCAAACTGTGTCTCTGTTCCCAGCCGTGACGTTCTCTGTTCTTTTATTGGAGGGAGGGAGGGAGGGAGGGAGGGAGGGAGGGAGGGAAATTGGGACAGCAGTGCAGAGAGAACAGGAGCAGCCTTGAAAGATAATCAATCATTCAGGAGAAGCAACGCCTAGGGCAGTCCCAGCAAACGGAGCACTATGTGTACAGAATAGGTGATGAGAGGGAGGCAGGGTAGGAGAGAGAGAAAGAGAGAGGGAGGTTTTGGGCAGAGAGAGACTGAAAAAGCAGACTGAGAGAACGAAAAGGGAGAAAGAGAGAACAAGGGAGTCCTGTTTCTCCTCCTACATTATACCTGACTGACCCATGGCATGCTAGTAGAAGTATGAATTACAAACAGACAGTATACCTGACTGGACTGATCCATTAGCATGCTAGTAGAAGTCTGAATTACAAACAGACAGTATACCTGACTGATCCATTAGCATGCTAGTAGAAGTATGAATTACAAACAGACAGTATACCTGACTAGATTGATCCATTAGCATGCTAGTAGAAGTATGAATTACAAACAGACAGTATACCTGACTGGACTGATCCATTAGCATGCTAGTAGAAGTATGAATTACAAACAGACAGTATACCTGACTGACCCATGAAATGTTAGCAGAAGTGTGAATTACAAACAGCCAGTATACCTGACTGGCCCATGGCATGCTAGTAGAAGTATGAATTACAAACAGACAGTATACCTGACTGGCCCATGGCATGCTAGTAGAAGTATGAATTACAAACAGACAGTATACCTGACTGGACTGATCCATTAGCATGCTAATAGAAGTATGAATTACAAACAGACAGTATACCTGACTGACCCATGGCATGCTAGTAGAAGTGTGAATTACAAACAGACAGTATACCTGACTGGACTGATCCATTAGCATGCTAATAGAAGTATGAATTACAAACAGACAGTATACCTGACTGGCCCATGGCATGCTAGTAGAAGTGTGAATTACAAACAGACAGTATACCTGACTGGACTGATCCATTAGCATGCCAATAGAATTATGAATTACAAACAGACAGTATACCTGACTGACCCATGGCATGCTAGTAGAACTATGAATTACAAACAGACAGTATACCTGACTGACCCATGGCATGCTAGTAGAAGTATGAATTACAAACAGACAGTATACCTGACTAGACTGATCCATTAGCGTGCTAGTAGAAGTATGAATTACAAACAGACAACCCTACTGTGCACACGTGTTATCAGGCATTGAGGCATTCAGTCTGACATGAATAACCACATGAATGTCTACCGCATTCTCCCTTCCTCTTCATTGAATGTTGCGACCAACACATACCTGTAGCAGTAAATTACCATGGAGAAAGGAACTGGTAGGGCTAACGGGTATCAACACCATGGATCCTCTCAGTTAGCTTCCATTTCCTTTAATCCCAGTCGCGATAATCTGCCATTCCAATGGCCATGCATTATACACGCCATTCTCCACATCAACATGTATAAAGACTGCAAACTGAGGAGGCGAGGAGTGGACAGACATGGTTAACTCTCTGGTGTGAATACCTGATGGTAGATTTAACCTCTGGTGTGAATACCTGACGGTAGATTTAACCTCTGGTGTGAATACCTGACGGTAGATTTAACCCATGGAGGGGAAAGACATGGTTAACTCTCTGGTGTGAATACCTGATGGTAGATTTAACCTCTGGTGTGAATACCTGACAGTAGATTTAACCTCTGGTGTGAATACCTGACGGTAGATTAAACCTCTGGTGTGAATACCTGGTAGTAGATTAAACCTCTGGTGTGACTACCTGGCAGTAGATTTAACCTCTGGTGTGACTACCTGACGGTAGATTTAACTCTCTGGTGTGAATACCTGGTAGTAGATTAAACCTCTGGTGTGAATACCTGGCAGTAGATTTAACCTCTGGTGTGAATACCTGGCAGTAGATTTAACCCATGGAGGGGACATGGCATGGTTAACTCTCTGGTGTGAATACCTGACGGTAGATTTAACCTCTGGTGTGAATACCTGGTAGTAGATTAAACCTCTGGTGTGACTACCTGGCAGTAGATTTAACCTCTGGTGTGAATACCTGACGGTAGATTTAACCTCTGGTGTGAATACCTGGTAGTAGATTAAACCTCTGGTGTGAATACCTGACGGTAGATTTAACCTCTGGTGTGAATACCTGGCAGTAGATTTAACCCATGGAGGGGACATGGCATGGTTAACTCTCTGGTGTGAATACCTGACGGTAGATTTAACCTCTGGTGTGAATACCTGGTAGTAGATTAAACCTCTGGTGTGACTACCTGGCAGTAGATTTAACCTCTGGTGTGAATACCTGACGGTAGATTTAACCTCTGGTGTGAATACCTGGTAGTAGATTAAACCTCTGGTGTGAATACCTGACGGTAGATTTAACTCTCTGGTGTGAATACCTGGCGGTAGATTTAACCTCTGGTGTGAATACCTGGCAGTAGATTTAACCCATGGAGGGGACATGGCATGGTTAACTCTCTGGTGTGAATACCTGACGGTAGATTTAACCTCTGGTGTGAATACCTGGCAGTAGATTTAACCTCTGGTGTGAATACCTGGCAGTAGATTTAACCTCTGGTGTGAATACCTGGCAGTAGATTTAACCTCTGGTGTGAATACCTGGCAGTAGATTTAACCCATGGAGGGGAAAGACATGGTTAACTCTCTGGTGTGACTAGAGTACTGAATGTTGTGTCCAGAGAATGCAGAAGAGGCTCAGGGACAGTTCTTAACTTCAAGCTAGGCGTCCTGCTGGCGGAACGACTTAAGCTTAAATCTTTAAATTCTAACTGCTGTGATGGACCAGGTTTAGCTGGGAGGTGGTGGGCCAGGTTTAGCTGGGAGGTGGTGGGCCAGGTTTAGCTGGGAGGTGGTGGGCCAGGTTTAGCTGGGAGGTGGTGGACCCGGTTTAGCTGGGAGGTGGTGGGCCAGGTTTAGCTGGGAGGTGGTGGGCCAGGTTTAGCTGGGAGGTGGTGGGCAGGTTAGCTGGGAGGGTGGTGGCCAGGTTTAGCTGGGAGGTGGTGGGCCAGGTTTAGCTGGGAGGTGGTGGACCAGGTTTAGCTGGGAGGTGGTGGACCAGGTTTAGCTGGGAGGTGGTGGGCCAGGTTTAGCTGGGAGGTGGTGGACCCGGTTTAGCTGGGAGGTGGTGGGCCAGGTTTAGCTGGGAGGGTGGTGGACCAGGTTTAGCTGGGAGGTGGTGGACCAGGTTTAGCTGGGAGGTGGTGGGCCAGGTTTAGCTGGGAGGTGGTGGGCCAGGTTTAGCTGGGAGGTGGTGGGCCAGGTTTAGCTGGGAGGTGGTGGGCCAGGTTTAGCTGGGAGGTGGTGGGCCAGGTTTAGCTGGGAGGTGGTGGACCAGGTTTAGCTGGGAGGTGGTGGGCCAGGTTTAGCTGGGAGGGTGGTGGGCCAGGTTTAGCTGGGAGGTGGTGGGCCAGGTTTAGCTGGGAGGTGGTGGGCCAGGTTTAGCTGAGAGGGTGGTGGGCCAGGTTTAGCTGGGAGGTGGTGGACCAGGTTTAGCTGGGAGGTGGTGGGCCAGGTTTCTGTCCTGCTGTTGACAGTATTGTGAATGATCAGCCATTAAGAGCAGATGTACCTATTGATCTGTGAAGTGATGGAGAACAACACTCTCTGGACTGTAGAGAAAGGCTATCATTAAGATACACTACAATATGTATTTCTCTGACTGGCTTTGATTCCAAGGAAATCCACATTTGCACAATCATTGTATATAATTTGCCACATGCAAATCATGTGTAAATAACGTGAGGGAGATTGGTTGTGGTTTCTGTTGATTTCTGTTTACGTCTGTCGTGTTCATTTAACCAACATGAAGTTAAGATCTCATTTAGAGAAGAAGGTTGACATTTCCTAACGGAACGAGCATCACATCACCACAAATCTCCCGGTAATCTGTGGGTTCAGACGGAAGGTTTTGACGGAATGTTCTAGAAGGATCCGGAACAGGAGAAGAGATAAAAAATAAAAAATAAAAAATAATGTATTTGTCACGTCCGCCGAATACAACAGGTGTAGAACTTACAGGGAAATGCTTACCTACAAGCCAATTAACCAACAATGCAGTTTTAAGAAAAATACCTAACCTAACAAAATAAGAAATAAAAGTAACAAATTATACAAGAGCAGCAGTAAAATAACAAAAGCGAGGCTATGGGTGTTATTATGTGTTATTATGAGCAGTGTTTACTGTCTGAGTGGTGTTATTATGAGGAGGTGAGGAGTGTTTACTGTCTGAGTGGTGTTATTATGAGGAGGTGAGGAGTGTTTACTGTCTGAGTGGTGTTATTATGAGGAGTGTTTACTGTCTGAGTGGTGTTATTATGAGGAGGTGAGGAGTGTTTACTGTCTGAGTGGTGTTATTATGAGGAGGTGAGGAGTGTTTACTGTCTGAGTGGTGTTATTATGAGGAGGTGAGGAGTGTTTACTGTCTGAGTGGTGTTATTATGAGGAGGTGGGAGTGTTTACTGTCTGAGTGGTGTTATTATGAGGAGGTGAGGAGTGTTTACTGTCTGAGTGGTGTTATTATGAGGAGGTGAGGAGTGTTTACTGTCTGAGTGGTGTTATTATGAGGAGTGTTTACTGTCTGAGTGGTGTTATTATGAGGAGGTGAGGAGTGTTTACTGTCTGAGTGGTGTTATTATGAGGAGGTGAGGAGTGTTTACTGTCTGAGTGGTGTTATTATGAGGAGGTGGGGAGTGTTACTGTCTGAGTGGTGTTATTATGAGGAGGTGAGGAGTGTTTACTGTCTGAGTGGTGTTATTATGAGGAGGTGAGGAGTGTTTACTGTCTGAGTGGTGTTATATGAGGAGGTGAGGAGTGTTACTGTCTGAGTGGTGTTGTTATGAGGAGTGTTTACTGTCTGAGTGGTGTTATTATGAGGAGGTTGGGAGTATTTACTGTCTGAGTGGTGTTATTATGAGGAGGTGAGGAGTGTTTACTGTCTGAGTGGTGTTATTATGAGGAGTGTTTACTGTCTGAGTGGTGTTATTATGAGGAGGGTGAGGAGTGTTTACTGTCTGAGTGGTGTTATTATGAGGAGGTGAGGAGTGTTTACTGTCTGAGTGGTGTTATTATGAGGAGTGTTTACTGTCTGAGTGGTGTTATTATGAGGAGGTGAGGAGTGTTTACTGTCTGAGTGGTGTTATTATGAGGAGGTGAGGAGTGTTTACTGTCTGAGTGGTGTTATTATGAGGAGGTGGGGAGTGTTTACTGTCTGAGTGGTGTTATTATGAGGAGGTGAGGAGTGTTTACTGTCTGAGTGGTGTTATTATGAGGAGGTGAGGAGTGTTTACTGTCTGAGTGGTGTTATTATGAGGAGGTGAGGAGTGTTTACTGTCTGAGTGGTGTTGTTATGAGGAGTGTTTACTGTCTGAGTGGTGTAATTATGAGGAGGTTGGGAGTGTTTACTGTCTGAGTGGTGTTATTATGAGGAGGTGAGGAGTGTTTACTGTCTGAGTGGTGTTATTATGAGGAGTGTTTACTGTCTGAGTGGTGTTATTATGAGGAGGTGAGGAGTGTTTACTGTCTGAGTGGTGTTATTATGAGGAGGTGAGGAGTGTTTACTGTCTGAGTGGTGTTATTATGAGGAGTGTTTACTGTCTGAGTGGTGTTATTATGAGGAGATTGGGAGTGTTTACTGTCTGAGTGGTGTTATTATGAGGAGGTGAGGAGTGTTTACTGTCTGAGTGGTGTTATTATGATGAGGTTGGGAGTGTTTACTGTCTGAGTGGTGTTATTATGAGGAGGTGAGGAGTGTTTACTGTCTGAGTGGTGTTATTATGAGGAGGTGGGGAGTGTTTACTGTCTGAGTGGTGTTATTATGAGGAGGTGAGGAGTGTTTACTGTCTGAGTGGTGTTATTATGAGGAGTGTTTACTGTCTGAGTGGTGTTATTATGAGGAGGTGAGGAGTGTTTACTGTCTGAGTGGTGTTATTATGAGGAGGTGGGGAGTGTTTACTGTCTGAGTGGTGTTATTATGAGGAGTGTTTACTGTCTGAGTGGTGTTATTATGAGGAGGTGAGGAGTGTTTACTGTCTGAGTGGTGTTATTATGAGGAGGTGAGGAGTGTTTACTGTCTGAGTGGTGTTATTATGAGGAGGTGAGGAGTGTTTACTGTCTGAGTGGTGTTATTATGAGGAGGTGGGGAGTGTTTACTGTCTGAGTGGTGCTTCCAATACTTTTTAAACATTGCATTTTTGAGCTACAGACTCCTTTTCCATTGGATTCATCTATTTCTTCTGCATCCCAGTCACCAAACATTAGCCTGTGTGATTAACGGTGGCTGAAGTAAAGACAGAACGGTTCCAGGTCCAAACTATTAATCCCAACTATGAACTGCTCTACGGTTCTCACAAGCCACAGTAGAGTCATTAGAAGGTCAAAGGGTCTTCTACATAGAGGATCATGGGAGATCAAGCCACAGTAGAGTCATTAGAAGGTAAGGGGTCCTTCTACATAGAGGATCATGGGAGATCAAGCCACAGTAGAGTCATTAGAAGGTCAAAGGGTCTTCTACATAGATGATCATGGGAGATCAAGCCACAGTAGAGTCATTAGAAGGTCAAAGGGTCTTCTACATAGATGATCATGGGAGATCAAGCCACAGTAGAGTCATTAGAAGGTCAAAGGTTATTCTACATAGAGGATCATGGGAGATCAAGCCACAGTAGAGTCATTAGAAGATACGGGGTCCTTCTACATAGAGGATCATGGGAGATCAAGCCACAGTAGAGTCATTAGAAGTTCAAAGGTTCTTTTACATAGAGGATCATGGGAGATCAAGCCACAGTAGAGTCATTAGAAGGTCAGGGGTCCTTCTACATAGAGGATCATGGGAGATCAAGCCACAGTAGAGTCATTAGAAGATAAGGGGTCCTTCTACATAGAGGATCATGGGAGATCAAGCCAAAGCAGAGTCAATAGAAGGTCAGGGGTCCTTCTATATAGAAGGTCATCGGAGATCTCAGGTCATAGTGTCTATAATACTGTAATAAGCTCATATAGTCGCTGTCACAAACTCCAAACAGTGGTCACTGACTAGTTGGATATTCATTCCACACTGAGCAGACAATTCATGTACTTCCAGCATTCATATAAATACATGTTTTTATCAGGTTTTTGCTTGGCGGACATCATTTATTTAATGACTTTTGTCAATGCATTTGTTAATGCAACTGTTTATGTCAAATGGTTTTGTGTTCTGCTTGTCAAACTGGTTGTTCTGAGAAGAACATGGTTGAAACACTTGATTGTGAGACTAAATATGAGAGTAGAGCAAGCAGATGAACGAAAGTTGTGAATTTCAGGTTTTTCACCCAGGGATTTCCTATAATACTAGCCACGAAGGTAGCTTAGCATAGCTAAGAGAACCACACTGTGGAAGGAATGAATTAATTCATTAATGAATTAATATTTCTGATAAGAACAAGCAGCAGCCTGCTCATGATGTCAATCTGTCTGCTACATTATTACTATGATGGAACAAACAGCAGCCTGGTGGTGATGATGTCTGTCTGCTACATTATTACTATGATGGAACAAACAGCAGCTTGGTGGTGATGATGTCTATCTGTCTGCTACATTATTACTATGATGGAACAAACAGCAGCCTGGTGGTGATGATGTCTATCTGTCTGCTACATTATTACTATGATGGAACAAACAGCAGCCTGGTGGTGATGATGTCTATCTGTCTGCTACATTATTACTATGATGGAACAAACAGCAGCCTGGTGGTGATGATGTCTATCTGTCTGCTACATTATTACTATGATGGAACATGTTGTGCTTGTTTCTCTGCAGGTCTTTAAGGGGTGTTAGACTCCCAAACGGGCCACCTAGATAGTCCCATAGGGCCCTGGTCAAAAGGAGTGAACTATATAGAGAACAAGGGTGCCATTTGGGATTCACATTCGTCTCCCGTTGCGTCTCCTGACTGTCGGTCGGTGACAAGGTGACTTTGACTCACGTTCAGATGTTGTTCTAATTGGATGGATTGTGACAAACCAGGAACCATTTTGTCTAATGGATTTTAATTTGTTTACTGAAGACAAGAGTACTTGTAAAAATGATGATTGTGCCTGAATTAGATTTAGACGTTATAAAAAATAAATAATTCTGAATTAACTAATCCCATTTCTCTCAAGGAATGGCCTTGCACTTGTACATTGAGGTTTCCGTTTGCTTCACCAAGTTGATGTTAAACCAAACCTCATTAGATCCTCTAACTCACAGTGGTATAAAGACATCCTCTCTTCCATGTCACAGCTTCTATTTGCTCTGATACAGGTAATATTATAGTCTACTGATACAGGTAATATTATAGATACAGGTAATATTATAGTCTACTGATACAGGTTATATTATAGTCTACTGATACAGGTAATATTATAGATACAGGTTATATTATAGTCTACTGATACAGGTAATATTATAGATACAGGTAATATTATAGATACAGGTTATATTATAGTCTACTGATACAGGTAATATTATAGTCTACTGATACAGGTAATATTATAGTCTACTGATACAGGTAATATTATAGTCTACTGATACAGGTAATATTATAGATACAGGTAATATTATAGTCTACTGATACAGGTTATATTATAGTCTACTGATACAGGTAATATTATAGATACAGGTAATATTATAGATACAGGTAATATTATAGATACAGGTAATATTATAGTCTACTGATACAGGTAATATTATAGATACAGGTAATATTATAGATACAGGTAATATTATAGATACATGTAATATTATAGTCTACTGATACAGGTAATATTATAGATACAGGTAATATTATAGATGCAGGTAATATTATAGATACAGGTAATATTATAGTCTACTGATACAGGTAATATTATAGATACAGGTAATATTATAGTCTACTGATACAGGTAATATTATAGATACAGGTAATATTATAAATACAGGTAATATTATAGATACAGGTAATATTATAGTCTACTGATACAGGTAATATTATAGATACAGGTAATATTATAGATACAGGTAATATTATAGATACAGGTAATATTATAGATACAGGTAATATTATAGTCTACTGATACAGGTCATATTATAGATACAGGTTATATTATAGTCTACTGATACAGGTAATATTATAGATACAGGTAATATTATAGATACAGGTTATATTATAGTCTA
This sequence comes from Salmo trutta, assembly GCF_901001165.1. Lineage (NCBI taxonomy): Eukaryota > Metazoa > Chordata > Actinopteri > Salmoniformes > Salmonidae > Salmo > Salmo trutta. The sequence continues at coordinate 661,294 of NW_021822178.1, read as the reverse complement.
CTGATACAGGTAATATTATAGTCTACTGATACAGGTCATATTATAGATACAGGTAATATTATAGATACAATTAATATTATAGTCTACTGATACAGGTAATATTATAGATACAGGTAATATTATAGTCTACTGATACAGGTAATATTATAGATACAGGTAATATTATAGTCTACTGATACAGGTAATATTATAGTCTACTGATACAGGTCATATTATAGATACAGGTAATATTAAAGATACAGGTAATATTATAGATACAGGTATATTATAAGATACAGGTAATATTATAGTCTACTGATACAGGTAATATTATAGATACAGGTAATATTATAGATACAGGTAATATTATAGTCTACTGATACAGGTCATATTATAGATACAGGTAATATTATAGATACAGGTAATATTATAGATACAGGTTATATTATAGTCTACTGATACAGGTAATATTATAGTCTACTGATACAGGTAATATTATAGATACAGGTAATATTATAGATACAGGTTATATTATAGATACAGGTAATATTATAGATACAGGTAATAATATAGATACAGGTAATATTATAGATACAGGTTATATTATAGTCTACTGATACAGGTAATATTATAGATACAGGTAATATTATAGATACAGGTTATATTATAGTCTACTGATACAGGTAATATTATAGTCTACTGATGCAGGTAATATTATAGATACAGGTAATATTATAGATACAGGTAATATTATAGTCTACTAATACAGTTAATATTATAGATACAGGTTATATTATAGTCTACTGATACAGGTAATATTATAGATACATGTAGTATTATAGTCTACTAATACAGGTAATATTATAGATACAGGTAATATTATAGATACAGGTAATATTATAGTCTACTGATACAGGTAATATTATAGATACAGGTAATATTATAGATACAGGTTATATTATAGATACAGGTAATATTATAGATGCAGGTAATATTATAGATACAGGTAATATTATAGATATAGGTAATATTACAGATACAGGTAATATTATAGTCTACTGATACAGGTAATATTATAGATACAGGTTATATTATAGATACAGGTTATATTATAGATACAGGTAATATTATAGATACAGGTTATATTATAGTCTACTGATACAGGTAATATTATAGATACAGGTAATATTTTAGATACAGGTAATATTATAGATACAGGTAATATTATAGATACAGGTTATATTATAGTCTACTGATACAGGTAATATTATAGATACAGGTAATATTATAGATACAGGTAATATTATAGTCTACTGATACAGGTAATATTTTAGATACAGGTAATATTATAGTCTACTGATACAGGTAATATTATAGTCTACTGATACAGGTAATATTATAGATACAGGTAATATTATAGATACAGGTAATATTATAGTCTACTGATACAGGTAATATTATAGATACAGGTAATATTATAGTCTACTGATACAGGTAATATTATAGATACAGGTAATATTATAGTCTACTGATACAGGTAATATTATAGATACAGGTAATATTATAGATACAGGTAATATTATAGTCTACTGATACAGGTAATATTATAGATACAGGTAATATTATAGTCTACTGATACAGGTAATATTATAGATACAGGTAATATTATAGTCTACTGATACAGGTAATATTATAGATACAGGTAATATTATAGATACAGGTAATATTATAGATACAGGTAATATTATAGATACAGGGAATATTATAGATACAGGTAATATTATAGTCTACTGATACAGGTAATATTATAGATACAGGTAATATTATAGTCTACTGATACAGGTAATATTATAGATACAGGTAATATTATAGATACAGGTAATATTATAGTCTACTGATACAGGTAATATTATAGATACAGGTAATATTATAGTCTACTGATACAGGTCATATTATAGATACAGGTAATATTATAGATACAGGTAATATTATAGATACAGGTAATATTATAGATACAGGTAATATTATAGATACAGGTAATATTATAGTCTACTGATACAGGTAATATTATAGATACAGGTAATATTATAGTCTACTGATACAGGTAATATTATAGATACAGGTAATATTATAGATACAGGTAATATTATAGATACAGGTAATATTATAGATACAGGTAATATTATAGATACAGGTAATATTATAGATACAGGTAATATTATAGTCTACTGATACAGGTAATATTATAGTCTACTGATACAGGTAATATTATAGTCTTATTTTCCGTTGAACCCAAACAGAGTGTCTGTGCTGGTATTGGATTGGATTCCTCAGGGCCCCAGCGGAAGGTTAGTTTCCTGGTGTTCCTCAGAGGGTGATAGATAGCACAGCCAATAGGAGGCTTTATTAGAGGAGATTACTCAACTCATGGCAGGCACTATTCAGCACTTTCTGTGTGTGTGTGTGTGTGTGTGTGTGTGTGTGTGTGTGTGTGTGTGTGTGTGTGTGTGTGTGTGTGTGTGTGCGTGCGTGCGTGTGTGTGTGTGTGTGCGTGCGTGTGTGTGCGTCACAGCGCGCTGAACGGTGGACCAGGATAAAGGAAACATTCTCCTCTATTCTCCTGGTTATCAGGCCTCTGTTTGGGAAAGTAGAAGAGCTATTCAGGGACATAATGCCAGCTGGTGTTCTCAACATGGCCCCATTCACCCCTGTCAAAGTGTTTCCCCCTTGAATTCTACCCAGAAAGTTATAACGGAGTTTAACCTTTTCTTAAGAAATGATTCAGGTTTCTTTTTAAGTTTATTTAATGTTCTGGTTGATCTAGAGGTTAGTTGAGGTTACTCACAACCACTGCGCTATACAGGTGACAGGGTGCATTTGGGATGCAGCCAGAGACTTCTGATCGATGCTAACCCAGTCCACTAATTACAGACAGTTCCATCGCTGACCTCGGGGTTAATACAGAACACCTATTACATTCAATACATCTAGTTCAGTGCAATAGATTCACAACAACAGAATACGTGCACTTCAAATGGCACCCTATTCCCTACGTGTATAGTGCACTACTTTTAACCGGGGGCCCGTAGGTATCTGGTCAAAAGTAGTGCACTGTATTGGACATACGGTGCCATTTGGGACACAGCCACTGACTTACTTCTCTTCCCTCTAATCAAGAGATGATGAGAGGACCACGGGACTTCTCTTCCCTCTAATTAAGAGGAAATGAGAGGACCACAGGACTTCTCTTCCCTCTAATCAAGAGGAGATGAGAGGACCACAGGACTTCTCTTCCCTCTAGTCAAGAGGACATGAGAGGACCACGGGACTTCTCTTCCCTCTAATCAAGAGGACATGAGAGGACCACAGGACTTCTCTTCCGTCTAATCAAGAGGACATGAGCGGACCCCAGGACTTCCTTTCCCTCTAATCAAGAGGACATGAGAGGACCACAGGACTTCTCTTCCTCTAATCAAGAGGAGATGAGAGGACCCACGGGACTTCTCTTCCCTCTCAATCAAGAGGACATGAGAGGACCACGGGACTTCTCTTCCCTCTAACAAGAGGAGATGAGAGGACCACGGGACTTCTCTTCCCTCTAATCAAGAGGACATGAGGGACCACAGGACTTCTCTTCCCTCTAATCAAGAGGACATGAGAGGACACAGGACTTCTCTTCCCTCTAATCAAGAGGACATGAGAGGACCACAGGACTTCTCTTTCCCTCTAATCAAGAGGAGATGAGAGGACCACGGGACTTTCTCTTCCTCTAATCAAGAGGACTGAGAGGACCACAGGACTTCTCTTCCCTCTAATCAAGAGGAGATGAGAGGACCAACGGGACTTCTCTTCCCTCTAATCAAGAGACATGAGAGGACCACAGGACTTGTCTTCCCTCTAATCAAGAGGAGATGAGAGGACTACAGGACTTCTCTTCCCTCTAATCAAAGGACATGACGAGGACCACAGGACCACTCTTCCCTCTAATCAAGAGGACATGAGAGGACCACAGGACTTCTCTTCCCTCTAATCAAGAGGGATGAGAGGACCACAGGACTTCTCTTCCTCTAATCAAGAGGAGATGAGAGGACTACAGGACTTCTCTTCCCTCTAATCAAGAGGAGATGAGAGGACCACAGGACTTCTCTTCCCTCTAATCAAGAGGAGATGAGAGGACCACAGGACTTCTCTTCCCTCTAATCAAGAGGAGATGAGAGGACCACAGGACTTCTCTTCCCTCTAATCAAGAGGACATGAGAGGAGCTCAGGACTTCTCTTTCCTCTAATCAAGAGGAGATGGGAGGACCAAAGGCTTTAAAGTCTCTGTACTATCCTGTCCTGAGAGACCAGATCTGTCTGAGGCAATCCATGGAAGACAAGTTCAGACTTAGGTGTGTGTGTGTTGTGGTGTGTTTGTCATCCAGGTCACTCACCTCTATTACTGGTCAAAGGGTTTCAATTATTGCTTCCTGGTTGGTTAAAAGAGTTGG